>NW_020230164.1:0-57761 GCF_003227715.2 Harpegnathos saltator | reverse complement strand
TTTGGCAAAAGATCTGGCACGCCAATTTTGAGAGAGCTAACAAGTTTTATTTTGCGCTGGCGGTAGTAATACAAGAGTACAGGAGAAACCGTAATACGAACAACTCTTTGGTCTCGTTATATTCCTCTAATGTAATATTCGAAATTATTTGCTAAATGGAGACGATTTTCAAGGGCTATATTTATTTATTTCCTATTGCCGCTTCAATTCGTCCGGTGGGACTACCGACTGACACAGTTGCGATGCTCACCTTGAGAGATCTTGACATCATAATAACTGTGAGATTTAATTAATAAAAAGTTTTTATCAAAAAAACTTTTCTATATATAATATTTTTATATGCTAACAATATATTTATATTATTAAAATTATAATGTATATGTAAAATTATAATGTAATTATAATGTAATTATTATGTAAAATTATAATGTATATTATTAAAATTATAATGTATCAATAGATTTCCACATCACCTAAGAGGTACTATTGCCGATGCGTTTTTTTTTAAGTGGTATCCCCAATAGGCCTATTCCACTAAAGAAGCACTTCAATTAACTTTTAAACTTCATCCTACAATTTAATTTATATTAAATTTTTTAAAATATATTATATTATAAGATATTTTAAATATTAAAATATATTATATTATAATATATTTATATTATATTTGTTACTGTATTTATAAAATCAATATTCAAAGAAAATGTTCAGTATTCAAAGAAAAATGTTTAATAAATAAAATTTTATTCTCGTTGACACATTCATAAATATAACGCAAAGTTCGCAATCACAGTTGAAACAATTGCATAAATCTAAGACTAGCAAATGTTATCACGGGGAAATCTACAGGTAGACCTCCTTAAAAAGTTGTAAGTATATATTGACGTCCCTTTTCCTCACCTTTTTAATATCGAGACGTCTTATTGTTTGCAATATTGTACTATGTACTAATTAACGAAAATCATTGTTATATTTTAGTGTTATGTGTCATATGTGTAACGGCATTCGTTTGTATCCTGTTTTACAATTATGTTGAATACCGTGTGTCAACGTTTAATGCGATTCACTTGTATGCATTTCTTTATAATTTTTCATCATCATTAGTATCTTTTAGGATGTCATTGGTAATAAGAAATTATATATGATTTCTCAATTGCATAGCATGATTGCATTAAAACCTTTTTTTTCCGTGATACATTTGCTAGTCTATGTGATTCATGCAATTATTTCAACTGTGAGTGCGATCTTGCATTACATTGAGAAAACAATGTTCTGAAAACAAATTTCTTTTTCTCTTTATTAAAAAGTAATACTTATAGTAGATACATGATTTGCAAACTTGTAACACTCTATACATATATAGAGGTACATTTTAAATGCAACATCATGATACCATGCTGTAATATTACTTCGCACAATGACGGATATATAAGATACAAATAATAACAAAATAAAGAAAGAAAATCGTACATTTCCTAGTTTTCGTAATTATGAATACGTTCGCGAAATTTGAACATTTGTGCTTCTTTTGTACAATTTTATACGTTCTATATTATTTATTTTCTTTATTTTATTAAAACGTATTTTATTTTATTTGATATGTTTGTCCTTTATAAGTTTTCCTTTATAAATCTTTTTATTTATTCGATAAATTTGTTAATTTTCTATTGAATATATTATTTGCTTTTATACTACCGTTATTATATCGTGTGCGGGAATATATCTTAACAGTCATTAAAAATTTTAATGCCTGCATACGATGAATGTAACACTTTTTATGAATGTCAAACCATTCAGCATGCATTTTATTAGTGGCATGTATACCTTCATTTATCATCTTTTCAAGAAGTTGTGTGGATGCCCAATGATGTTGCCACGAACGATTAAAAGCCATTAACTGTGTTTTAATGATATTTATAAAAAGATTTGTTAGTCGAACTAATTTCGTGACTGTCGGCGCATCTTCGTCTGCATTAGGATATTCTCGATATTCGATATATTTTTCATTAGCTGTTACGTCTTCCATTGGTGTTTTTAACATTATTTGACGACAATAGTTACAATCATTTTTTTCAATACATCGTCGTGCTACATATCCTGCAAAGAATGTAATAGCATTTTCATCATAATTACTTATTATATTCATATTTTCAATGTCTACATCATCGTATTCCTCTACAATTTCTGCATGTTTATCGAACAATTCTGTTTCTGAATCAACATCATCATCAACAACAACAACGTCAGCATTATTAACACTTATGCAATGTTCAATCGTTTTCATGAGATGATTCGGCTGATTAATAAGAGCCTCACTTTCAGAACATTGAACGTTGCCCTTATCGCTTGCCAGAATGTAACCCGTAGAAAGAATATGTCTAACAGACAGTCGTACCATTCTTGCGGTTGGATTAGGATTAAATCCTCCGCGTTGTCGAAGTTTTGAAAACAAATGTTCCACTGAATCTTGATTACATAAACCTGTTGCAAGTTCAAACTTATCATATTTACGTGAAAGTATCTTATACAAAGTAAGAATAGCTTGTGTTGTAATCACGAAACCTTTGAAGCATGGAACTTGAAATACTTTATTCGGAAATTTTGATCATCCTGAACACCATTGCACAAAATTAGTCAAAAGTATTTCAATATCAGGATTTTTTTGAGATAATGGCCGTTTTCCACCAAATTTAACTTTAAGGCTATAAGAATTGCAAGCATCTATTACGTTATTCATATATTCAGCAAAATCAGCCGTAGCTTTCCATGTATTAGAATCTAATTCTTTTTCGTCACCGGCTATTTTAATTGCAGCTGCGAATTTATTACTAAATAATTGAAACGCTCTTTTCACGTTCATGGCTTCAAAACTATTTGGACGAATGTGTGCCTCTGTTATATGGGATAATAAATTTGAGCCTCCTTTTGTAGCATTATCGATACACCACGTCTTAATAAAATCTGAATATGATACAATTATTTCCCCGTTGCAATATATCTTATCATGTGTTCTAAGGAAACCAGCTAATCTTTTAACTAAGTACTTTAATTTTTATATATAAAAAATGGTGTTTGTACTTCAACACCGTTGACTAAACGCAGCTTGATTGTGTACACCTTGATCACATGTCACGAGTTGCACATCAGCATCTGTTTCATTTAATTTGTCTAAACATATCTTCACTAATTCAACTATTTCCTTTGATTTTAAAGCATTTCTAACAAAGAAATACGCTAAAGGTTGTCGCCACGGATGATGTGCATTCAAACTATCAAGGCAAAGCACAAATACGCACTTAGCTCTTTCGTTTCTTTTACCTAGAGGTCCTAGATCGACAAGACCTTCTATTTCATCTAATTTTAAAGAATATTCCTCATAACTTTTTATATACATTTCATCCCATTTTAAGGCACACACTCGTTCTTCCTCAGGTATTTGCGATATTTTTTCTTTTAATTTTTTAAATAAAAAATCGCAAAATCCCGGTTTTATATCATACTCTTCTAACCATCTTCTAATTGTTCGCTGTCCGGGAAAATTGCAACCTGCTTTCTTTAAGCGACAAAATGCTGACGCTGAATAATAATATAATTGCTTAGAAAGCATTTTTTCTTCCTCTGTATATTGTGTGCGCGGAATATGCAGTTGCAAATGTATCATACTTTTTGCAACAGGATTAAGTTTTTGTTTATTTATCAAATTCTTTAATATATGTTTTTCCGACTTTTGACTTTTACATTTCTCACGCGCTTGTGTCATATATCGCAACTGTTAATTTAAACGTTTAATTTTTTTTCGTAAATTAAGATTTTCTATTCTTAAAGCCTTGATAATTAAATCTGGATTGTTATCTGGATTTTCTTTACTTTGCATGCATTTTTCCTTACGTTTCACATTCTCACGTGTGTGTGGTTCTGGTTCCAAATGCATCCATTCCATGACATCTTCCTCTTCTGCAGTAATGTCGAAAAGTACAGTTCCAGATCCATATGTTCGTACTGCAGACTGTTGAAGTTCTTCTTTTTCTAATATAATATTTTGGTAATTGGGTAAAGATAATTCTGCAACGTCCCTTTGTACCTCTCTTATTTCTATATTATCTTTATGTACAGAAGAGGCATCTTTGTCGTACGGAATTGGTACGGCATCTCTACGCAATTTTATTTTTTGGGTTGTGGGTTTTTAAAGGACGTCACAACAAAATGATCTTCGCACAATCCCGCAGCTCGAAGGGTATTCGGAGACCATGTCTCCAACTTAGTATTTCCTGTAACAAAAAATAAAAAACAAGCGATTACGCGTTTATTTCTGACTTCCGTAGCAAGAGATTTGTATATGTATTCCAATAGAATAATTGTATATTATACAGTAAGCATCATGAAATGAAGAATTTTGTGATGGTTGCACTAAGATATTTGGCATCAAGTCATGGTTTCGTCTAAATATAATTTGAAAATAATATTTGTTCTAAATATTACACATTTCTAATTTAGGATTTTTAGTTTTTCTTTGGATATCATTATATCAATTATTTTTATATTTAATAATTAATAATAAAGCATTTAATATTTATATTATATTTATATTAATAATGAAATCATAAGTGTCAGTTTTTCATACTACAAAGCAACAATCACATTTTTCAATATTTAGAGCATTTTCAGACAAAAAAATTACAATTGGGAAATTATGAAATAACTTTAATAAAATAAGAAAAAGAGTTATAGGTGAATGTTATATAAATATTTCAATAATCTTTGTATTTATTAACGTTTTATTACATTATTTTTAAAAACCAACTTAATTTTTTACTGAAAAATTATAAGTACTGTACAGGGTGTCCCGAAATTAAATGTCAAAACTTCAAAAGCGTGTAGAGGATCGATAAAGTAAGAAAAAAGTCCTTTACAGATTTGCTCGTTTTAACTTCCTTGTGAAGAAAATAAAAAAAAACAAAAAAAGTGTTTATTTAATATTTATACTTATTTTTTTATTAATTTATTTACACTTATTTATTGCTTTACTTAATAAATAGATTGTTCAAAATGTTGACCTTTTGCAGCAATGCAAACATTGCATCTATTACTGACAGCTTGTATTGCAGCCAAACACTAATCTTATGATATTTGATGCACAGCAGCCACGATTCGATTTCTTAGCTTAGCCCCCCACACAAAGAAATCCATAGATGTTAGATCGAGTGATTGTGATGGCCAAGATATAAAACCTCAACGTTCAATTCATTGTCAAAAAATCTAAAATAAGTTTTATCTGAAATAAAATTTCAGTGAAATCTTGCTTCCACTGATGAGAAATAATAAAATATAAATAGAACAAAAGAAAGAGATTTGTGTGCAGTGACACAGTCAGTATTTGCAAACTGTATCAATAACATGAACAATCGCTGTTAATCACTGATTCTTTTAGCGAAATTTTTTGCAGTGCTATATTTAGAGCAAAAGCTCTTATTACAACTATAATGTTTCAATAAAGAATGCACTGATTATATTTTACAGAGTATCGCGCGGATTGTGAGAATTTTGTGGTACTGAGATTTAGAATGCAACGTTGTTAAAATAATATGTAATATTAGAATGATAATAAGCCGAACAGTTGCAATTACAAGGTATCAAACTTTTTTACCATTTCAAAATTGAAACAGCAAAAAACGGTGAAATATTCCTTTTACTGATACAATAAAAAACATTTTTACTGATTCACTTTAAGAGAATACATATACGAATCTGCCTTTCTTTAAAAAAAAGGACGTTAATATATGAAACAGTAAGATCCCTGCGAGGAATGATTCGTCGATCGACATCGAAAGCCACATAACACAAGATCTCCAAGGAATATGCTAGAGACTTTACGAAGTTTGGAAGACGTTTGGAAGTCTTCAGATTTCTTTCGGACGTTCTTAGGACGTAAAACATCCTCTAGACGTCTTTCGGACGTTCTTGTGATCGCGTGCTGTCTAGGAACGACGTCAGTTAGATGGTTGCTCAATTATCAATTATCAATGATATATGGCCTTTCATTACATTCTCTAAGTTTCAATTGTTAATTTAACGATTCCTTTCACAAGTCAAATATTAACATGCTGATTTGAAACATAATGCGAAAAGCTCGAAAAAAAATGCGAAGCAGAGAAGAGATTAACAATGAATGATTATTATTTAATATGCAACTTACAGTTTAATGGACGTCAATTCGACAAGTCATTCTTCGCTGAGATAAAGATCTATCTGTATTGTATATTCATTGATGATATCTTGCGTCGTTTTGCATGGGAAACCTGAATAGGCGCTTTCCATTACATTTCCCATTACTGCAATTTTTGTACACACAGGTATTTGAATAGCGAACTGCACGGAACTGATTTGACATTGTATATTAATTTAGAATATATACAGTGTTATACACTGTATGAAAAAAAATATGAAAAAAAAAGAAATCACAACACGTGACAAGAAAAAGAAAAAAAAAGAAGAATAGACGCGATTCAACACACGCGTAAGCACACGCGATGTTTATATATAATCGCGTTAAGGAAAAGAAATATGAAAAAAATAAGTGTTGTGAAATCTCGTTGACTCGCTAAGATAAGAAACACTGAAAATCCGCACAAGAACGAGAATCGTTAGAATACGGATTACGAAGTGCAGTCGTAAAGCTCGCCGCGAGTACTGATGACTGTCGCCGATAGATTGCCACGCCGCTCGTGTCAAAATACCTCTCCGAGGGGAGAGAACGTTGAGCGTCGCGCTTCTGTTGTTTCAAAGCCAGCAGATAATCACGATTGAACACTCGTAAAGTCAACCGAATTTTAAACATCTCGTAGAAACAAGTGCTTCAACTCATCAATATAAATGTAAAGGAAAGTAACCGAAACAGCCAAAAACCTCCTACAGAAAGGAAGAGATTTGAGCAGAAATTCATATTCAGTAGCTTCGAGACATTAAGTCAATTAGACATTCCATGTTAATGTAAGATGCATATTAAATAATAATCATTCATTGTTAATCTCTTCTCTGCTTCGCATTTATTTTCGAGCTTTTTGCATTATGTTTCAAATCAGCATGTTAATCTTTGACTTGTGAAAGGAATTGTTCAATTAACAATTGAAACTTAGAGAATGTAATGAAAGGCCATATATCATTGATAATTGATATGAGCAATTTCAATCGGTTCAATCGAAGAGCGTTCCATTGTGTAGGTTACAATTGGTTATATAGATAATATTTATAATCATAATATCGTGAAAGATGCCGATGATTAAAAAACGCTAAGATTTAGTTTCATAATTAATTTTAACCGGAGTTTAAGACTTATTGAGACAAACTTGCATAGTCGTATTGTTCATATGCATAACTGAAGTAGAACTAATAATTATATAAAAGTGAAGATGATGTCAAAATTAAGTCAAAATAATTTTGACGTTATCTTGACCTTTGATGATTACTTGTTCTAGAGAAGGAAACAGATTAATTAAATGTAAAATATGTCTAATATAAAAGGCACGCTTGTACGGATTATGATTGGTTGATTTTCTTGTGCATATCAATGATGCGATTATGTAATTTTGTATAGATAGGCTTTTAAAGAGTTGTCTTATTCAACCCGACAAAAAATACGTATATTTCGTTAATTTTTTTTGCGGAAGCGAAAAAGATCACATGATTAAAAGATTACGGGTTTTGACAGTTTGCTTAATGATGTTTAAAGAATATATATACATTTTTCTACAAGTATGTAAGGTTAAAAATATATAAAATATTGCAGTAAAAGTAAAGAGGTTGCAAATAGACGATTCCAAGGAATTTCTAAATGTGTGTGATTTAATTTTTCATAATTATTTTAAGTAGCTTTTTATTTTCTATAAGTATAGCTATCGTCTGAACTACAATCGGAACACAAATAATAAAATGGTAGCATTTAGAACAAAAATCGTTTATTTCTGGCCTCTCGGTAAAGTTTAATAAAAAATAATAATTATTAATGAATTTGGTTAATTGTAATTAAAATGGTAAAGAGAAGTCTATTTTATAATGCTGCCAAGTTGCAAGTCGATTGGTCAAATAGTTATTGAGATATCGTGCGCACCGTGGAACCTCCTTGCTTTCACTGCAATATTTTTCATATTTTTAATCTTATATGTAGAAATTTATATACATTCTTTACAAACATCACATTAAACAAACCCTCAAAACAAAAATCCTGTAAAGGATTTAAAGGTCTTAAAGGTCTTAAAGAAACAGGATATTAATCTAAAAAATAGAAACGATCAGAAATAACCGCTCGGTACTTCTAATATTAACGAATTATATTTCGGTTAAAATAATATAAATCGTATAATATATTCCGATTAATATAACATAAGTCGTATAATATATTCCGGTTAATATAATATAAGTCGTGAAACTGGACCTAAGTAAGACTTACGTTTAAGCGAATGTTCTCTTGAAACTGAAAACATTAATAATAATAATAATGATAATTATATTTCTATTTATCTTTTTTTCTATACTATCTAACTATCTATCTATCTATTTCTCTATATCTATTTATCCATCTATCTATCTATCTATCTGTCTATCTATTTATCCATCTATATCTATCTCTATATCTATCTATCTATCTATTTATCCATCTATCTTTTTTCTTCCTATGTATCATTGCAACCTATCCTGTTCTATCCATATTTCTTGCAAATGCAAACAATGAATATTACATTAATTTTTATATTAAAATATATTTTTTATACTATAACATGCTGAATTAATAATTAATAAAATTCAACAGGTTATACTATAAAAACAAACACTTACGTAAAAAAATTATTATATTATTAAAAAGTTTGCATTTATTTTTTGACGGAGATCACCATTTTCTCGCGGTTTCCGTTGAGCAACAATATGCACGTTATCTATTCTTATTGTTTCGTATGGAAGAAGCGAGTGCGTGAACTCGGTGTATAAAAACAAACTCTCGAGATAATCTAAATTTCACGCTTCTGGAAGTTTCTCGAGAGGATGCCGTGATTTGCAAGAAGTGCTTCCAAATAATGCTAATATCGACGCTTCGATGTCACATTACGAGTTGTTGTTGTTCCATTTCTTATGAACAGCTAACAATGTAACCTAGTTGGCCGAGCCTAGCTCGTGTACATTCGTCAAAACAATAGCATCCAATGCTGATTGGAATACTGATTAAAAACTCGAGCACAAGACATTGTTTTCTTTCATGTGACATCGAAGGACGGTCGTATTCGTTACTCTTCAAGTCTGAACGTGAATTCAGATTAAACCAATCCCGCTCGAACACGGTTGGTTTTTCGCGAACTATAAATATTAAGGCTAAGGCGATCCGAGGAGACAACGTCGTCATTCTTGACACACAAGTCCGGTACACCGCAGCGCTAAGTTAGGAGTCTCCCACTCTCTATCCGGATTCTCGCAAGATACTCACCTTTTTTGTTGATTATTAAACAAGCTGTTTTTAAGAAAACAAATCTAATAATTCGAACCTCCTGTACCGTATCCAAACGCATTTTATTGCAACTTTCTGTCGCGTGGGAATCAGCGACATTTTATTGCACGTGTCGAACGTTCACCACTTTGCAACCGATCAACGAAGAGCTTCTGTTTCAACGCAGCGAAGAAGCCATTATCATCATTTAATTCGAGGCAAGAAGGTAACGTCTGATACACTTATCTATTATCTATTCGTAAAATTAAATAATAAAGTCGTAATTGAAATATGATAATAAAATTAATTTATTTTTTTACTAGACTAAATTTATTTTTGCTACGAAAAGAAAAATGTAACAATGGAATATCTTTTACAAAACAAATAACATTTCATTTAATTTTTAATTTAAATTTATTAGCATAAATAAATTATTCTGTCATATACTTTAATAACAAATCATTTTTAAAAGATGTATACGAGGGTGGTCCGATAAGTACTTAGCCTACAAAAGAAAACCGAAAATTTTGGAAAAGTGGCGATTTATTTCTCAACATAGTCTCCTTTTAGCTCGATACACTTGAGCCAGCGATGCTCCAACTTCTTTAACCCGTCTGAAAAATACGTTTTCTCGAGATCTGCAAAGTAGGCCTCCGTGGCGGCGATGACCTCCTCATTCGACTCAAATTTCTGCCCGGCGAGTGACTTTTTCAAGTTTGGAAACAAAAAGAAGTCGCACGGGGCCAAATCTGGAGAATACGGTGGATGGGGCAGCAGTTCGTAGCTCAATTCGACCAATTTGACCGTGGCGAGGGCGGAGATGTGAGCCGGGGCGTTGTCATGGTGGAAGAGCACTTTTTTCTTCGCCAAATGGGGCCGTTTCTTCTGCAATTCGGCGTCGAATCGGCCCAGTAATTCGGCATAGTACAGCCCTGTGACCGTTTTGCCCTTCTCCAGGTAGTCGATGTAGATCACACCTTGTGAATCCCAGAAAACGGTGGCCATCACCTTTCCGGCCGATAGGACAGTCTTCGCCTTCTTCGGAGCACGTTCGCCGGGTGAAGTCTACTGTTTCGACTGTTCCTTGGTCTCTGGTGTGTACCAGTGGATCCATGTTTCGTCGACGGTCACAAAACGACGCAGAAACTTCTTCGGATTGCGCTTAAACAGTGTCAAACACTGCTCTGAAGTGGTCTCATGGTTGCGCTTGTTGTCCGGAGTGAGCAAACGCGGCACCCATCGCGCCGACAGCTTTCTCATGCCCAAAATTTCATGCAGGATATGATCCACGCGGTTTTTTGAGATGCCTACTGTCTCAGCTAGCTCGCGCACCTTCAATCGGCGGTCTGCCAATACGAGATCGTGGATTTTTGTCATGTTATCCTCCGTGGTAGCCGTTTTCGGGGCACCTGGGCGTGGCTCATCAAAAACCGACGTGCGACCACGTTGAAACTCGTTAAACCAATTTTTGACGGTCGCCATCAAAGGAGAAGAGTCACCGTACACAGCATCCAAGCGCTCTTTGATTTCGCTGCGCGATTTCCCTTCCAAAAACAAGAATCGAATCACCGACCGATATTGCTCTTTTTCCATTTTTCTAAAATCCGCGGACACGCCCGCTTCCACACGCGGTCAAAACAAAACTACGAGTCCGATTCGGCTGAAATTTCGACAGTAGCCGTCTACGAGAATGTACTACACGATAGTAAATTTCTCTTGCGATAGTGGCGCCATCGGGCGGTGAGGCTAAGTACTTATCGGACCGCCCTCGTATATTGGCTAAGAGTGGATTTCTATTAACTTTTCGTCTCTCATTATAATTCTCTCTTCTTTATTTGGGCATTAATACTAAATATTCTTTATATACATATACACTATATATGTGTCATTTATTTATATATATATTGTCATGTAATTAATATATTTAATCAAGCCGTAAGAACACGAGAAGAGAGGAAGAGCGAGCAAGTGCACGAGAGAGAGAAAGAACGAGCGAGAGAGAGAAAGAGCGAGGTATAGGAGTAGCGAGAAAAATCTCGCGGCTCACGTAGTCAATAAGCTAGACGAGCGGGAAAGAAACAGCTAATATGTCGACGCTCGTCTAGTCTCCCATGTGCTACCTCGCGAACGTGAAAAATAATTCCTCGCTTCGCACGTTCCCTTGACACGAGACGCTACCGCGTCTTTTGACGTCTCTGGAGCGTGAAAGATGAAAGAAAAGCGGAGAGATGTTCGCTTAGCGATAAGATCGCCGCTACCTCGCCTCGTGCTTACTGCCGCGCGCCGCTCAGTAGTGACAAAGACGGAACGATTGTCTGTCGTCTGTCTTTTTCTAACCTACTATCCATTGCATGAAAGTAGTACGGACACGAACCTAGGCGCATTTTACTTTTATCACCGCGAAAGTGCACCTAGCGGACGTAGTTTAGGCGCATTTTGGTCAGATGGCGTATCTAAAATGCGCCTAGCCGTACCCCCGAAATACGGCCGGTGGCCGCTCTCATTCTTCTATCTGGCTAAATTACTTAGATAAAAACGAAGAATCGGTCTTCGTCTCACCACCAGCGAATAGACAATCGCGACGAAGCGAGCCAGCAGCGATGTTATCGTAAGGCAGACGTCGCCGTCCCCCCTTTCGCCCCCTTGTTTTCCTTTCCACATTGTTTTATATTCATAATTCGGGAAGAAAATAATTTCGAGAGTTCGGACGATTTCTAGCAATGACGCGACAGAGATAACGCGCGGCCACATTAATTTGTCATGACTTTTATATTACTTATAATTACATAAACGCTCATATATGCAAATTATAGATAATTATTGCGCGTATATTTTAATATTGTACAATATGGCACATAATAACAACTTCATTTCTTGCAGTATTTTTTTAAGATCTTCGTTGAGGTCGTGAATTAATTATTTTCTTCATCAATCAGTTTTCTGCAAAAAATAAGATTTTTTAAATAAAATATTAAATGTTTCTCTTCTCTTCTCTCCGAAGAGTTAATTAAAAAATATGTACTCCACAGAGTCAACTAACAAATGTATAGTCAGAAGAGTCAATTTAAAAGTGTACTCCGAAAAGTCAATTTAATAGCGTATTCCGAAGAGTCAATTTGAAAGCGTATTCTGAAAAATCAAATTAATATTGTAATCCGAAAAGTCAATTTATAATAGAATATTTACTTCGATGATTCAGCTAAAGCAAAAATATTTATTATTATATTCAGAGAATAATAGTTAATTTATTATTTATACTTATCTTACTTATGCTTACCCTACATATGCTTCTTTGAATGAAAAATTTAATTTGTTGACTGATTCAGATTCAGATTTGTTAAAATATCTCTTATGCGCAACTCTTGAACAGGTAGGTAGTAAAATAACTTTTTTCTTTACGAATTTTATAAACTTTTCACGAACATGAAAATTGAAAGATTCTCAGAGAACAAATAACTTTTCTTGAACATTTAAATCAAAGGAAAATCTTTTCCCATTAATAAAGAATGAATAATTAATATCTCACACAAGAGGAATCTTCATCCTTGAAATAACCGCGTGATTTTGCTTTTAGAAAAGTATAATATTGATGTAACAGTAACAAATGCTACCCAATAACGGTGCAAATCTTAAACGTTTTTGAGAAATGCAGTTTGAAGTTTAGTCTTTTCTGTTAATGTTGTTATAACAGAAGAATTACCAATTTGCTTCAGTAGTGCAGTGGATGAGGCTTTGTGATATGAGCGTAGAGGTTGTTCAAGTGTGTTATTTTTACTATCACAGGGAGAACTATGTAGAATGTATAATAATACGCAGACAAATTCTTTACATAATCATACTTATTTTTTTAGCATGAATAAAAATGATCAATGTTAACGTGATAAGTGTATATCGCAATTGTACGTGTACGCAATTGTACACATACACACACACATACACACGTATACCACTGATGTCAAAACCGAACAATTCGTGAAAATTTTTTATTGATCGCAATTGTACGCAAAGACGAAAGAGAAGTACACGGGTCTCCGTGGGTATCTCGTCATATTAATTGTCTATGAGCTGATAAACAGTTGATCTCCGGTATTTACAAGTTACGCTTGTCCGCAGCTTGTTCGGTTTTGATATCATTGGTATCAGTGATGCGAATTTGGTGACGGGCTTGCACGAGGATTCTCCCCCCCCCCCATGCACGCACACAGCCAGCTCGGCCTATCCGTGTGAGCCACGCGATCGGCAATTGTCGACGCGCCGAGTGAGCGAGAGAGAGAGAATATCATTCCCTCCTTATCGCTCTCGTTCTCGCTCAGCGAGCGAGCCTAATTCTTTCTTGTCCATAATCTGAATCGCGGGCACGACTGTCTCTCTCTCTTTTCCTCTCTATGATAATACTGAAAAGTTTTGTCTACTCGGCGCGCCGAAATTATTACAAATAATATTTTATTATTAATAATATTATTTGTAATATTATTATTTGTAATTTTACTTGTAATTGTATAATAATATTACAAATAATACAAATTTTTACTAATTTTATTTGTAAAAATTTATATCATTTGTAATATTATTTGTAATAGTATTGATAATATTCGGCGCCAAGAAAATGAGATATATTTTATTAATTATTTTGCGAAGTCGGGCAGGTTCACAGGTTTGATTATTGAATTGTTTAATAATATTTTAAGAATAATTTTAAGTTATACAAGGATGTAGTATGAAATATAAAAGAATATTGTAACAGAATCAAGAAGTACGAAATGAAACCTCTTTGCTTTTATTACAATATCCTGCAAGATAATACATATTTTTCATACGGTATTAAATAATCTCCAAAAACAATTACATCCGTGAAATTTTCTATCTGCGCGAAAAAAATTCATAAAATATATTTGTTTCGTCGCTCTAAATGAGAAAACTCTCAGAACAATGTTATAGTTGTTCAGTGCACTATTCAATAAAAATATAATAATACTATGTTTGTATGTGTGAAGAATATTTGCTAACTTACAGGATATTGTAATAAAAGCAAGGAGGTTTTATTTCGTACTTCTAAGGCCAAGACTTATTGACGGCTAAAGACATATTCGAATTGATCTTGCGTTAATTGGTCGGATCAGTGATCGGTCTTGCCTTAACTTCCAAGCCTTATAACTCGGAATGTACTCAATGAAATGTAACTTTGTTAGAGTGTTTTGGAAAGCTCTCGAGATAAGCTACAAGAGTATGTAATAAAAAATCGTAGTTTCTATTTAAAAAAACATTAATGACCTTGGCCTGATTTTGACAAGGTCACTTCACTCAAGGTCAAGTCCACATTTCCGTTATGTGTCGTCCTTCAAGCCACGTTCAACGTTTGTTCGAAAAATTTTTTAATAAAATCATCGATAATGGACCATATCACTTTAGTTAGAAAAGTCTGGAAACGGTCAAATACCTCGAAAACGAAACATTTTTAAGAAAAATGTTTCCAACTAAAGTTGTAGGGTTTTAAAAGTTCTATTGAATGATCATATCCGGTTGACCTTGAGTAGAGGAGTCAAGGCGAGGCCAATGCCAACATGATTTTTTAAATGGAATATCCCATTTTTTATCACAGTGTTACAGTTGACAGCGAGATGTTTCTGAAATACTATTTGATGACCTATTTTTCCCAACAACTAAAGTATCAGTAGCAGGACACCTATAGAGACAGCGCGGTGTCTCTATAGCTGTCTCACTCCTATTGCCTGCATTCAAGCGTAGAGAGAGTGAGACAGCTATTGGGGGCACCATTAATCGTACCACGTCTGGTAATGCTTTCTCTCTTGATCGTGCGACGTGCGATAAGGATGCAACATCGGAACGTCTCTCACCACTTCTCCTTCTTCGCTTCTCTCGCGCTGTACAGTACGCCCATATGCATATGCGTATATGCCTGTCATCGGTTTCGATTGTTTTACAGGCGTATACGACATCGCCGAGGGACACCATACCTGCCTCTGAGTGTACTTCTCTTTCGTCTTTGCGTACAATTGCGATCAATAAAAAATTTTCACGAATTGTTCGGTTTTGACATCATTGGTATACGTGTGTATGTGTGTGTACAATTGCGTACACGTACAATTGCGATATACACGATTATCACGTTAACATTGATCATTTTTATTTATGCTAAAAAAATAAGTATGATTATGTAAAGAATTTGTCTGCGTATTATTATACATTCTACATAGTTCTCCCTGTGATAGTAAAAATAACACACTTGAACAACCTCTACGCTCATATCACAAAGCCTCATCCACTGCGCTACTGAAGCAAATTGGTAATTCTTCTGCTATAACGACATTAACAGAAAAGACTAAACTTCAAACTGCATTTCTCAAAAACGTTTAAGATTTGCACCGTTTTTGGATAGCATTTGTTACTATTACATCAATATTATACTTTTCTAAAAGCAAAATCACGCGGTTATTTCAAGGATGAAGATTCCTCTTGTGTGAGATATTAATTATTCATTCTTTATTAATGGGAAAAGATTTTCCTTTGGTTTAAATGTTCAAGAAAAGTTATTTGTTCTCTGAGAATCTTTCAATTTTCATGTTCGTGAAAAGTTTATAAAATTCGTAAAGAAAAAAGTTATTTTACTACCTACCTGTTCAAGAGTTGCGCATAAGAGATATTTTAACAAATCTGAATCTGAATCAGTCAACAAATTAAATTTTTCATTCAAAGAAGCATATGTAGGGTAAGCATAAGTAAGATAAGTATAAATAATAAATTAAATATTATTCTCTGAATATAATAATAAATATTTTTGCTTTAGCTGAATCATCGAAGTAAATATTCTATTATAAATTGACTTTTCGGATTACAATATTAATTTGATTTTTCAGAATACGCTTTCAAATTGACTCTTCGGAATACGCTATTAAATTGACTTTTCGGAGTACACTTTTAAATTGACTCTTCTGACTATACATTTGTTAGTTGACTCTGTGGAGTACATATTTTTTAATTAACTCTTCGGAGAGAAGAGAAGAGAAACATTTAATATTTTATTTAAAAAATCTTATTTTTTGCAGAAAACTGATTGATGAAGAAAATAATTAATTCACGACCTCAACGAAGATCTTAAAAAAATACTGCAAGAAATGAAGTTGTTATTATGTGCCATATTGTACAATATTAAAATATACGCGCAATAATTATCTATAATTTGCATATATGAGCGTTTATGTAATTATAAGTAATATAAAAGTCATGACAAATTAATGTGGCCGCGCGTTATCTCTGTCGCGTCATTGCTAGAAATCGTCCGAACTCTCGAAATTATTTTCTTCCCGAATTATGAATATAAAACAATGTGGAAAGGAAAACAAGGGGGCGAAAGGGGAGACGGCGACGTCTGTCTTACGATAACATCGCTGCTGGCTCGCTTCGTCGCGATTGTTTATTCGCTGGTGGTGAGACGAAGACCGATTCTTCGTTTTTATCTAACTAATCTAGCTCGCTCGTGAACATAGCACAGAACAGAACCAAATAATTATGGACATAGCACGGAATAGTACCGACAAATCGTGGACATTGGCTTAGTAGTTCATGTCCATGAAAAATGGACCCAGTTGGCGCTTCGAATCAGCCAACTTTTCCATAACGCTGTAAATGCAGCCATGCCCGCTCTCAGGCTTCTCTCTGCTCGAGTCGGGATGCGTCCCAAAAGTCATTAAAAAAAAGTGACAACCTTTATGTCCGCGACCGTACGTAAAATAAATTCAACCAATCACGAGCGTTCCACCAATTCCGCAATCCGCATGTCCCGCCCTCATGGAACTGCACCACAAGGGCAAGAGCACAGGCTTTTGCATAATACATAATACATAATGCATAAGAGAATAAACCAATTAGTTTTCTTCATTTCCCTCCTCAGGATAGAAATAAGGAACTCTGATTGGTAGATTCTCTTACGCGTTTTGTATTATGCGTTGTGCAGAAGTCTGTGCTCTGGCCCTAATTATTTACTTTTTACGTTTGTTTTTCCATTCCGCTATTTCGAACTCCATGTGACCGTACCCTAATATAAAATTAGTGTTTACGCAATTAAGAGCTGCTAAGTCTTTTGTTGGCCTCTGGAGCCGTTGAATGTGGTTTTTGTCACTACGAAACTAATTTTTGACTATTGGGTCTTTGTACGCGTGATCCTTGTTTTTCTTACCACTCTTATTCGACATAAAGAATGGCATATGGAGATATCCACTTCCCCCAGAGCCAGTTATAGAAGGAAAGAAAGAAACTGAGAGCTGTCAAAAACTTCGTAATTATGATCAATTTAGATGAGTATACGGAACGTATACGATTAATCAGACAATACGCACTCGACCATAACGTTTCAGAAATTCAAACCACAGACATATTTCGAACATGTTTCCAGCAATTAGAGACGAAATATTCAAGAAAGCCAAGCACACTGGCGAATTTGTTGAAACTTTCTTGTTTACTCATTTTCGCTTCATTCATATTGCTAACTTTATGCAGTCAAAAATGGTTGAGTGATATACTCGTCAGACTTTGTCAGAATTCCATTTATCCTAGTTTATATATTTTACGCAAAGTGGCTGTGCCTGTTATGAGTTTATATCCATCATTATCTGGTTTGTAAATATAATAAAAAATTAAAATATTACAAGCCAATATTTCAATATAGTTTTGAAGTACTTTTATGATTAATATATGTAATATTTTAGAATTATATGATGAATGGTGCTTGATAGAAAATCCATATTTCTATGTAAATGATATGGATTGTTTGGCATGTACTGTAGTTTATTCTGTACCAGATTTAACTGGTCACAATATCAGTAAATCTTTCAATGTCGGTATACCATACACTAAAGCTGAAAATAATACAGAAATTAAGATGAATGATCTAGTTAATATATATTGGAATAACTATGATATCTTTGATCAAGATGCTGAAAAAATCATCTCTAATAATGAATCTTTCAAGTAAGTTCTTATACATAATTTTCCTAACTAATGTTAAAACAAAATCTTTAATTTACAGAAAGAATGCATAAACTGTACTAATATTGCTATTGAATATAAGTTAAATATGCATTAAATATTTATTTAGAACCATACATGACATCATGGTTGATAGACTAGATATGTATCCAACTAATTCACTTACCACTCATATATTATGGAAGATAAATCGCATGAAGCCAAACAGAATACTACGAAGACTATTTCCAAAGCCAACTGAGATTCCAAATTGGTGGAGTCAAGGCATAGAGAAATTTGTTTTTATTGATGAATCAAAATCACCATCTTATGTATTGGTAGGAAAATAGAAATATTTTTGTTATCATGATTCAGAGTGAAAAATAATTCATTCGTATATGAAGACAAAAATCACTTAGGTTCTCAAGTATACAAATCAACCTATTAAGCAATTTAACTAAAGCCAATGTTTATTATTTGTGAATGTAACAATTCTTAATGTAATAGTTTCTTTTATTTATATCTTTAGCCTAGTCCTGAATGTAGCAATATTGTGATACGATGCACAGCTGGTGCAAGACTGATAAGAATGATGCCAAGTTCAGAATGCATACAACATTGTAGATCATCTACCATTCTATTGTCTGCTGGGCATACATGTGAGTATAATTAATTAATACAACATAAGTTTTTCTTAATTTTTATTGACATATTAATGTTTCCTTTTTTTTTTCATTTATATCTTTAAGTATGGTACAATTGGTGGTATTGGAGACCTGTGAGTCTGCCTGTATACAATGCTACTGATCTCTCTATCAGTTATCTAACATCGTTTTGTTAACATTCCTAATAGAAATATTCATAATCCAAAACAATAATGTACACATGTATAAATTATGTTTATATGAAGTTTTATATTTTATTTTGTCTGCAGTTTTTTTCTCATTAGTTAATAATTCTTAGAGTTAATTTCTCAATTCAGTTTTGTTTACTTTTAATTTAAATAATTTTCTTTCTAAACGATATTCGCAATTAAAGTAGAAGATATATAGAAATGAACAACGATAACAATAAATAAGTTATACGCAAATTGTGCTTGTGGAAATTCAATATACTACCTCGTACGTATAACTGTACACAAATGCAAATAATTTCAGCGTAGGACGCAAAAAAGCGGATTCACAGAACAGCTTTCCATATTCACTGGTTGCTTGCATCATTTTTACAAATGTTTCTCTCAAATCTCCCTTAAAGTTTCAATAGATAGGATATTTCGCTTCACGACGATGTGCGATTGTCGAGGAAAGGTTTCCTCCGCTTGTGTGAAATATCGGAATGTCATATTGAATCCTCTGGTATCGAAGTCCAATCCGTGTCTACTCAAACTTCTGTTTGAGTTTCTGTTTATATAACACAGGCACTAGTGAAAGCAAAGCAAATATGCACAGCATGATAATACTGTTCCACGACCATGCGTCGCTCGATGATGTCAACTTGTGTAATGTCTGTCCAGCTTGTATAGCCACAAAAGAGGGTGGTGCAACCCCGAAGAAAGTACCGACAATGAATGGCATCATTGGCACGCCGATCACTGGGCTGGCTAAGTTGATGAACCAATTCGGTAGTAACGGTGTTACCCTGAGAAACAGTATATAGTTCAGCAGATTGTCCTGATGCTTGTTTACGATTACTGTCCACTCTTTTGCTTTTCTTGGGAAGTATCGGTATAACAGTCGCCTGCCCAATAACGAAGACAACATGTAACACAGGGTGGCACCAATCGCACTACAGGTACATACGAGCAGAAGCGCGACTGGAAAGCAGAACAGGAATCCTGATAGTATTGAAAGAAAGATAGAACCAGGAATGGCAAATGTTTGCAGGCTATAGATTATTTTTTTAAGGAATATAATGAATATCTTTCATTAATCTTATTCATACCAATTGTTTCATATATATATATATACATATACACATGTGTACATTTATACATATATATATGTATATATACATGTAGATATATATTACTACTAATTTTATGCTAAATTTTTATCTTAATGATGTATATAAATAATATATTAAATTAACACAAATTAAATTAAATATATCTTTTTGACTATATAACATATCAGCTTGATATAGTTATTTAGAATTTGATAGAAAGTTACCATCTAATACATCTAACAATTGTTATGAATGAGCACATTGTAGTAGGAAATATTTGATAGCAAAGAAACATGAGCATGTGATATATTCAAGGATACAAGATATAAGTGACAAATACACCAGCCAATACTTGAAAATAATAGAGATCTTTATATCGTCCTAACAATTTCCCAAGATTTTTAGCATCCTCTATATGAAGTGGTAGTTTCATATGTTGTTTTTCATCTCTGTAAAATATACAAATAATCTGTACATTCCTCATATTTGATATAAAACTAAATATATATTTTATATGAGATACACAAACATATTAATGTAAAAATATATATCAAACTTTTGGACTTACTCTTCTAATTCTGGGAAGCTCATATATACATAAAATAATGCAGTCAGTGAGACTATAAAGATCAACCCAACAGTTAACAATGTTCTCCTAGTTGAAGCTTTCTCACTTGCTGTTTCAAATGCTACTATGATACGAGTATGAATAAACATTTAATTGTAAATAGATTAAAATTAAGAATAAAATTAAGATTTATATTCAGGAAGAAAGAGCATCATACTTAAAGAGAAAAGAAAATAAGATTGCAATACACAAAATTAAAATTTGACAATATTTAAAATTTATAAATTATATAGTAGGTTATGCAAATTTGTTGCAAAATTTGTCGAAGTAATTTTTTTCTCTATGATATGTACATATGTACATGTGTTTTTTAAATATCATTATAAAAGTGCATCGCATCATATTCAATATGCATACAAAATTGTGTACGCATATAGATGCATTGCTTCCTGACTCGCATTCTTTGCAAAAAAACAGCAGAACAATTAATCATGCTTCACCTGTTCTCGTGTCAACTTGCGAACTCATGTTTCGCGTCACTTTCATTATTTCTCCCATCTCCCTGAACAATCTTCGATAATGCACTTCCTCGTGCACTCTTTTTGTTTGTTTTGTCGTCACCGTATACGAGTGCAAATCATGTAGTATTCCTCAAGGAACGGATGATAGTTCAGTTCAGTTCTTTATATGGCTCCGGACTGCAAACAGCAATGTCCATACGCCATTTCCCAGTAGTATGATGTAAAAAGAAAAACAGGGACAGCGCGTACGCAGTCCCCACGATCAAAAAATTATGCGTAGTTACAAGAACCACATCCAACCGCCACAGAGGCGAACAAAAGACTCAGAACCGATGATGGATACAGAGAGAAACCTGAGAGCGGCACCGAGCGAAAACAAATGTCCTGATACGCCCCCTGAGAAAATAGACGTCAACTAACTCGATGTTTCGGTAACGATACGAGATTTGTGTCTGTGATTTGAGTCTGGTTTATATTCGAGCTACTAAAACAGACTATAGTCAGAGAGAAGCTTGAGAGCGGTCACGCCGGCGTTTTTGGTGTTTGAATTTTCACGACTGATTTTATCGCCATCTGCGCCCATTTGTTGCCCATTTGTAGCCGGGAACTACAGTAGGTGCGTTCGGCATTACATATCTGAGATGCGAACTAGCAGATGGCGAGCATGCATCACGTGACCTTCGAGCAAACCGAGCATAAAAGTAAATGTCGAACGATCCCGAGGACTCGGAGCTGTCATTTGAGTCTTGTTCGCCTCCGTGGTGGTTGAATGTAGTTCCAACGCATATTTTTTGATCATGGGGCACGCGGACGCGTGATCCCTGTTTCTTTTACCTTCATAATCGTTGACTGGCGTAGGGGAAGCGTGTAAAGCGTGGGCTACAATGGCCGTAAGGAGTAAGAAGAAAGCGTGAACAGTAAGAAATGGACCAACCACAGTTAATTATTTTTGTCATAATCGACTGTGATTGGTTTATTTCTTACCGCTTACGCTTACTTCTTACTGCTTACTGTCATTCTAGACTACGCTTAACAGCTCAGCCCAGAGCCACTTATTGAACCAGAACCAGAAGCTGTCACTTATTAATTTTGACCTCAAAATAAAATGTAAATATCAATATCCAGGTATTATAAGTGGCAGTAAGTGCGTAAGAATACTAGTATATTTCAATTAAATAATTTTACAATATGAATAATAAATAAAAATATGTGGATTACAGTATACAGAAAAATATGTAGGATAAGATAATAGCCCAGGTAGCAAACAGACGTCATTATGACGTCGAAAATTAGTTATTTGCTGTCTAAACTTGACGTCAGGGATTGACATCGTTATGATGTCCAAAAGACGGTCGAATGTCCCAAAATATTGACGTCATGCAAGGACCGTTTTTTGACGTCATAGAAGGACCGTATTTTGACGTCATAAATGGATCTTTGGACGTATTTATCAGCATACAGGCAGCAAGATGATATATTTAGGACATAATGAAGACGCAAATATAGTACAAACATAGACATATACATCAGATCATTAATTTTTTTATTGAAACATAAAAGCTCTTATTTACATAATATATAATATATTATTATAGAATCAAATAGAAATAGAATATATGTAATTTTTGACAGTATAACTAAAATCATTTCTTCAATTATCACACTTTCGTAAATTAAATGGAATATAACAAAAAAAACTCATATTAGAGGATATTTGAACTAATACATTAGTCCAAACCATGTACGATTGGTAAGCATACGTAACAATTGTTATCGTTAGTATAAGGCAATAGAATACATTTACTGTCAATGAGATTAACAAGCCATGCTTTTAATTCACTCAAAGTGCGAACAACATATATATTAAGCAATGACGCTTACCTTTTTCTGCAACCTGCTTCGTATAATTTTCATTTTTATTTATAAGCGTAGAATTAGTAACTTTTGTTCTAGTGTTAATAGTTGGAGCAATTATAGATGCATCGTTATTTGTGTAACTTGCAAAAGAATTAGTAGGTATTTCTTGTAATACACAATCTCTGTAAACACAAACAAAAATTTCACAAAAAAATCAGAATCAAGAGATTCTCAAAATAAATACGTAATTGATGACAATACATTTATTTCCTATTTTCATAATTTTTATCTGCAACGTACCTACGTTGTGTTTTGCAAGGTCCATTTTTCAATTGTACTTAAAAAAGGATATGTTTTTATAAACATGAAACATGAAACGCGCATAATATTTTATTATATTGTAACATAGTACAAGAATAAATGAAGGGAAAAACAATGATAATATTCTTATCCTTATAAATGTAAATTATGTTTGTCTCACCTGATTTATCAAGTTTTGCTGATGGCTGTAGAGAATCACAGTTTTCATCGTATTCGTCTTCACTACTTATGACATATTTTAAATTTGGTTTGCGTTTTCTTACTTTGTACGTCATCTTCTACTTCAGTAGATTGTAAATCAGACACTTCTTCACATTCTTTTAGTTTTTCAAAGGCCTTATCAAATTCATCTATATATAAATAACAATACTTTAAAATATATTTATATTACTGTACAAATAACAAACGAGTATAATGTTATACATAAAATACATACCACAAGTAAAAAATATACGTTTCACCTCATACAATGCCCATGTATTTTCGTTTACTTGTTCTTCAGTAAACAAGTGCTTTTTTAAATTGAACACTAGTCTTGTATGGAGGCCACCAGACTTGACTTTTCAGAGGCGTAAACCATGATCGATAAATCAATGCAATTGTACCTTCTTCATGAGTATTGCTGACAAATTGAATACCCACAAGACATTGTGAAACTATATTAACAAAGTTGCAAATAAGTTACTTCAGATTAATTTTATTTTAACTTGCATTGGACGTATTTAACCTAAGTAAACTATTAACGTAAATCTACCTAGATTTCACGTCCCCTTTTCATTGGGCATGACCAGTGATGGAAATCTCCCCCACGAAAACAAGAACGTTGTGTCTACGTGAAATCCATGTGATTTTGTGGATTTCACGTGAATACAACGTGCATTCCACATGGAATCCACGTATGTTTTTGTGGGGCTTGGCCTTTTGGCACACTTACGCCACAGAGACTTTTCTATCTGTGTGCTCAGCCTACAATCAGTTTATCGTGCGATATAAATAGCAATATTTTTACGATAAACTGAATGTAATCGAGCTTCTCCCTCCCCACAGATTGAAAAGTATCTGTGCATAGATGTGTCAAAAGGTTATGATTCCCATCACTGTCCATGACGTGTTTTCAAGGTTAATGATAAAATACACATTTAATAGGTACTTACATTCAGTACTCAGCCTTTACATTAACCGTATTGAGCTGTATAAGCACAAGCTACATGTACATATGCACTAACACAGTAAATAATTTGCGAATGAGCGAACGAGAGAGATATTTCACTGATCGCCATTTGCACTTTTCCACGTCGAGTGCTTAAAGTCGACGTCCCATGGAGAACGGAACATGCGAAGCCAGCACGACCAATGGGTGCATTCAGTACTACAAGCGCTTACTGAACGCTAAGTGAGTTCTTGCATTTGATTGATGTACATTTTTCGTTCTAAAGGAATATGCCAAATATATTTATATATAAAATATATAAATATATTTATATATATATTATATATTTATATATATATTATATATTTATATATTAATATATTTATATATAAACAAACCTTTTTTAATACTTATCGAAAATCTGATACGAAATTTTAAAGAATTGTTATTACGGAATCAACGTTATAAATAATTATATTAGTACGCAATTATCGTCAGTTCATGACTGAAATATAACGTCAAAGTGGTATAGCATTTTGACGTCAATTAGAAGTCATGTAAATGACCGTATATAAATTGGTCATTTTGACGACATTTTGACGACATATGACTAAAAGTGACCAGTTTTTAACGTCAAAATAACGTCTGCTTGCTACCTGGGAGGTTTCATTATAAGTTTTGCATTTGTTGTGGGACAATTTGTTTCAAGATGATACCAATGATGAAGATAGAAATGCACAACCAAAAGTTTTAAATTATGCAGAAAAAATTGTACCACGTTTCTCAGACAAAGTATTTAAAATGCATTTTCGAATAACAACTTCTACATTCGAATTATTAATCACAAAATTACATAATGAAAGCAATAGTAAAGACCAAACAAATGTTGACTGCAAACCGGTTCCACTGGAAAAACAATTAATAGTTACCCTTTGATATTTATCTAATATTGAGTCTTTTCGGTAAATATGTTAAAACTATATATCATATTAATTGTATATGCACGCTAATATCAGATATAAAACAAACTATAACTATCATAATATAAAAAATATTTCTTAATTTTCTCATTCTTTTTTAGTTCAGTGGCTGATCGTTTTGATATTAGCAAAAGTACCTGTTGGAGTATACTCTACAAAACATGTAACAGTCTGTTACAAGTTAATATTAGATATAAGATTATATCGTGGCCAGATAGAGAACGTGCCCTAAAAATAATTAATGGCTTCCCTAGTAAGAAAAAAAAATTTCTCTTTATAATTCCTTTCTGATTATATCAATTTTTAAAACTTAAATTCTATTTCAGAAATTATTGAAGCTATGGGTGGGTGTCATATTAATATTTTGAAACCAAAACATAATCCAAATTCTTACTGTAACAGGAAAAACGTTCATTCCATACTTCTACAAGGAGTATGCAACAGTGATAAAGTATTTCTAGATGTCTATGTTGGACAACCTGGTTCTATTCATGATATGAGATTATTTAAAAAATCTGATTTATATGCAGGGATACAAAATTTATCTATTCAGTTTCCTAACGATAGTCATTTAGTGGGAGACTTAGCCCATAAGTTATTACCATATCTTTTAGTTGGCTTTAAAGATACAGGTAGACTAAATAACCGACAAAAAATTTCAATAAATTGATATCACAATGTCGTATAGTAATAGAAAATGCTTACGCATGTTTAAAAGGAAGATTTAGACATTTAAAATATCTTGAAACAGTTAGGCTCAATTTAATATGTTTATTAGTCGTATCCGCATGTATTGCGCATAATATTTGTATTTTAAATGGAGATGTATTCGAAGAAATTATCGACGACATACACTCAAACGCAAAAAACCCGGTACACTAAAAATTTGGGAAAAAATTACAAAATTTCAAATGATCATAACTTGGTAAATAAAGAAGATACAAATATGCGCAGAAATGCAAAATGAAGCTTGAAACGTCCTCTTTAAGAATATCTGAATGGCAATTATGCTCGGCCATTTCTTTCAAAATGGCGGATGATAAAGTGAGAGGATGCAAAATTGATAATCAAAGGTCCGTGTTTGCGATGGTGCATGGTGTGCATCAGGTATCGCAGCGTAATGGGACCAAATGCACATGAAAGTATAGAATGTTATCTTTAAAATGCTACTTTACCGAGCTCGATGTGATCATTTTTCACTGAGTTGTTCCAAATTCTGCTAAAAATGCAGTTTTCTTGTTAAATTTGCATAATTCAGTGAATAAGTATCGCATCAAGCTCTATAACGAAGTATTTTAAAGAAAACATTCTATACTTTTAGGTACTTTTTGTTCCATTGAGCTGCGACACTTACTTTGCTCCATGCGACGTCGCACGCTCGAACCTTTTTTTTAGCAACTTTTCATGTTCTCCTTTTTATCACCCGCCATTTTGAAAAAATATCGTTGCGCACAATTTCGATAGATCTTTCGAAAAGTACGGTTTCAAAGCTTTCAAACCGTTTTTGAAATTTGCTGCTAGGATATTTAGGTGCCGAGATATTCAATTTCGAATTTGCAACAAATATCGATTCAGCGAGGCTTAAGGGGCTAAGAAGCTTTGCGGTTCGTTTGGCTCTTTCATAATTTCAATAGCCGCGTTCATTATTCTCTATACAATAATTTACACAATTTTGCCAATTGGAAATTTAATTTTTATCAAAAGATATTCTTTACCCTTCAGTTACGCATGATCACTGTGGTATACACTTTAGTTCGCGAAGCTGTCCCTAGCTCTCTACCTTCTCCGTACGATTGGCCATTATGGTACACAGCTTGAATATACTGTTCAGGATGGTGCCTGAGTTCGCGGTGACCCGGCGCGCGAGATGCCGAGTCGCTGGACGCCACCTGAACGTCGAAATTCCCTGGCGCTCCTAATCCACGGAGCCGCTGCGACGCGGCGATCTGGGTTGTCGCGCGCACGAGCCCCTCGGCTCGCACGCGAGTTCGAGCTGCCCAGGGCATATAAGAGTGCCCGCGGAGACGATCAGAGATTGCCTTCGTACAGTTTTTGGCCTTCGTATGGTCCACCGCCGATAGTGGCACTATCTCTTGTACGCTGGACTTCGCGAGTTTGTCAGTACGCCGGGCTTACGTTCTGGCTTGACTGAGATTCTGTCGGTGCGCCGGGCTTTAACGCCTGGCTTGACTGGATTTTTCTTAAATGTATGTGCCAAGACAATAAACAAAGACAAACAATTTTCCTTTTCCGAACGTGTTCACTCTGATAAGCGCTGCCTCGTGCGACTTTTCTTTTTCCGTGATCTTTTCCTTTCGAGGCGCGTTGCTTCGTGCAACTTCATCAATTTAAACCATAATTGATTGTTTCGCATCGAAATTATTGCGTCGATTATGGCGACGATAAATCCTGAAAAGGCTGCTCAAGTTATTGCTTTAATTGAAGATGGCAGAAGTCGAAGGTACGTTGCTCAGGCACTTGATTTGTCAGTGTCAACTGTGCAACGTGCTTATGCCAGGTACTTACAAACCAATTCTTTCCATAGAAGGCCTGGTTCGGGACGTCCTCGATGTACCAATCACAATGATGACCGATTTATTGATTCAAATTCGTTAAGAGACAGACATCGAACATCTGTTCAAATTAGAAACAATTTAAGGGATGTCCGCAACATTAATGTATCCGTTAACACCGTTCGGAGAAGATTAAAGGAACAAAATCTGCTTTCGCGCAGGCCAGCAGCTGTACCTTTGCTTAAATGTCACCATCGCGTAGCTCGACTCAATTTTGCAGTTGAGCATAGAGACTGGACTTACGCAGACTGGAGCAAAGTACTCTTTAGCGATGAATCTCGTTTTTGTGTCTATTCTCCAGATGGACGAGAACGAGTTTATCGTCGCGGTGGAGAACGATTTGCAGACTGTACGGTAAGTGAGAGGCATAGCTACAATGGAGTGTACTCTGTAATGATTTGGGCAGGAATTTCAGCTAATGCTCATACAGATCTGCACTTTTTTGACAAGAATATGAACGCAGATGTATACGTGGAAGACATACTCATTCCGTATGTTGTTCCGTACGCACCCTCCATCGGAGAGAACTTCTTGTTTATGCAAAACAATGCTCGACCACACACTGCGAGAAGAGTGCTTGATTTCTTCGATGAAGTTGGCATAAATCGACTCGATTGGCCAACAAATAGTCCAGATTTAAATCCAATCGAACACTTATGGGACAACCTCGGCAGGAAAGTACGAAATCACATACCTGCTCCTCAGTCACTGCGAGAACTGCGAATAATTCTCGAAAACGAATGGAATACAATTACGCAGGATGAAATTAAAAGACTAATAAGGAGTATGCCTGATCGTATGAATGAGGTAATACGCGCACGAGGCAATCATACCCACTATTAGTACACACACACCACACACACAGCAGAGAGGGTTTGGAGTCATTAATTACTGCAGGAGTGACGAACTGCGGGGTCCTTATCTCTGCTGTAACACCACACACACACACACACACACACACACACACACACACACACACACACCACAAGGAGGGTGTGAAATCTTGAAATACTGTGGAGCTGACGAACCACGGGGTCCTTATCCTTGTGGTATACAAACACACACACACACACTACATACAATGGGACTTTTCCTACCAGCAAAACTCCATGCGGTTTATATTGGGAAGACTTACAACCATAATTTGAGCTAATGACAGCGGTATCTTAAAACGCAATTCATCTTTATTACGTAATATCGATTACGCAAAATGAAGAACCTAAATTGAATTTTACTTTCATTTCCCTGGCTTTCAAAATAATAAATGCAAATCATTGAATATATTGTGCAGGTTATGTAAATTATTATATAGAGAAACATGAACACAGCTATTGAAATTATGAAAGAGCCAAACGAACCGCAGAGCCTCTTAGCCCCTTAAGCCTCGCTGAATCGACATTTGTTGCAAATTCGAAATTGAATATCTCGACACCTAAATATCCTAGCAGCAAATTTCAAAAACGGTTTGAAAGCTTTGAAACCGTACTTTTCGAAAGATCTATCGAAATTGTGCGCAACGATATTTTTTCAAAATGGCGGGTGATAAAAAGGAGAACATGAAAAGTTGCTAAGAAAAGGTTCGAGCGTGCGACGGCGCATGGAGCAAAGTAAGTGTCGCAGCTCAATGGGACGAAAAGTACCTAAAAGTATAGAATGTTTTCCTTAAAATACTTCGTTATAGAGCTTGATGCGATACTTATTCACTGAATTATGCAAATTTAACAAGAAAACCGCATTTTTAGCAAAATTTGGAACAACTCAGTGAAAAATGATCACATCGAGCTCGGTAAAGTAGCATTTTAAAGATAACACTCTATACTTTCATGTGCATTTGGTCCCATTACGCTGCGATACCTGATGCACACCATGCACCATTGCAAACACGGACCTTTGATTATCAATTTTGCATCCTCTCACTTTATCATCCGCCATTTTGAAAGAAATGGCCGAGCATAATTGCCATTCAGATATTCTTAAAGAGGACGTTTCAAGCTTCATTTTGCATTTCTGCGCATATTTGTATCTTCATTATTTACCAAGTTATGATTATTTGAAATTTTGTAATTTTTTCCCAAATTTTTAGTGTACCGGGTTTTTGCGTTTGAGTGTAGATATGAGGGATGCAAGAGAAAATGATGATTTTATAGTAGAAATAAATGAAGATGAAGATAATAATGATGGTGTGGTGAAAAGGGCAAAAATTATGAATATTCTTCCAAACATATTTTTTTATAGAAGTTTGAAATTGTTCATCAAATTATCCGATCAAATTGATTAATATCAAGATAGATTCATTGGTCCAAATTTTTGTTTCTTCACATTTTTCACCTTTTTCACCTTGTACATTTTCCTTATTTTCTTCTTTTTTCAATTGCATATTAATAGGTTTGAAAGAATTATCTATAAAGACGAAAAATTTATAATTTCTGAAAGCGTTTGTACATGTTGTATATATTCACAGTGTTTGTATGTTATGTGTATACTTCTAAATAATTTATTCTGCATCAACTTTCAAAAAATAAGCAAATGCTCTTACCTGTTTTATTATATAAATATTGTATTCCATCAATTACTAGTAATTCACATGTGCTGTTTAACGATGATCTTAAACAATTATTATGGGTTATGTGACAATCTTTCGCGCACAAATAGACATATATCGGCGGTGTTCCGAAATTCACTGCCAGTATTGAAGTAAATTTAAGTACTGGCAGTGAATTTCAGAACGCAGCCATCTGCGAACCAGAGAGAAGCCTGAGAGAGGGCAAGGCTGCATTTACAGCGTTATCGAAAAGTTGGCTGATTCGAAGCGCCAACTGGGTCCATTTTTCATGGACATGAACTACTAAGCCAATGTCCACGATTTGTTGGTATTATTCCGTGCTATGTTCATAATTATTTGGTTCTGTTCTGTGCTATGTTCACGAGCGAGCTAGATTAGTTAGATAAAAACGGAGAATCGGTCTTTGTCTCACCACCATAATGTTACGTCCTAGAAGAGGAGCGCAACTTTCCGTTCGCGAATAAGGCGAACCTCGTTCGTAACCGCGTGCCAGTGAACGGGTCAGGGACCCGACGGGTCCCTTACTCGGACATCGACATACGACGAGCGGTCCGTTTTTCGGTCAAGGACGCGAGTCCCTTTACCGGGGATAGGACCATGAGTTGACTGTTGGAAGGTGGGGTGATTTTGAAATTAATTGGTGATAATAACTATTAACAAATTTATTAAAATAAAGATGACAAAATTATATAACGGCACGGTTTGAATTAACAAATTTATTAATAATAGGATATAACGATGCGGATTGAATGTTTACAGGTTTATTAAGATGAATAGCGACCCAAAATGATGTAATTGAATGGTTTGAACATGACAATTATACTTAGATGAATGAGTGTATGTGTGTGTGTATGAGTGTATGAAATGGAAAAAGAAAGGGATAGGAAAGGGAACGAATATTAATAGGAAGTTCAAGGGTGGAATAAATAAAATAGAAGTAGGAAGATAAAGTAAAGAAAACGAAACTTACTACTGATTCAGGATGAGTTGACACAAGCAGAAGTGAGAATGGCGCAAATCTGCGTAGGTGTTCTCGTTTCCAATATTCGTATTCCGATTAAGGCACCAAATAGTCGTTCACTTATATAAAGAGGAAGCCCGCACTTTTTCCAAAATCCAAATGCTTGAATATTTGAATACTAAATATTTGAATGAACTGGAATTATGAAGATTTGAATCTGAGTTCTAATGCTCAAGATCTGAATATCCGAGTTCTGAATATCTGAGTTTTGAATATCTGCGTGAGAGTGCGAGTCTGAGCTTTTTCGTTTCCGTGTTCTTCTGTCTCTCAAAATAGTCGTCGCGGAGGCAGATTACCGCGGTTTTTATATCAATGATCGGAGGCAGAAGCTATCAGGGTGGGTAGAGAGATGGCCCTTTTAGAGAGGGGTGAAGCCCTAAGGAGAACCAAATGAAGTTAGAGATTTTGTTACTAATTTTTATTATTGGTCCTGGTTGACAGTAGTGGGAAAAAGTCTTAGCCATTAGCGAAGTTAAAAGACATCGTGGGAGGAGACAGTTAGTTTTTGGAGATATGAATATGGAAGGGCTAAAGGGTGGAGCGTGGATGTCTCATAGTTTTAAGTGGATATGATATGATTGGCTGAATGAATTAGGCGCGACAAGCGTGGAGGTGGTGGATTCTTGAGATAGAGAAATATGTACAAGCGGCCGGCTGGAAAAATCAAAATGCCGTAAATCGAAGCCTGAGATAAGAGTTTATAACCATCGGTGAAGTAGGCTTTGTTGGTTAACTGATAGGGCACATATGGTTTTGGATTGGGAAGATGTGAGTTTCAAGTTTTAGAGCAGGAATGCTCTGAGTTTCTTTGTTTTACTGAAGGTTTGTTAGCGCGGAGTTTCAAATTTTTATAGCTAGGACGACGGACACATTTGGCGAACACTACCCAGATATAAACTTTAAACGAAGACGTAGATTTTTACAACAGGGCACTGTTTCCTGTTATGGAATTTTCCCGAATCGCCTTTCATTTGGCGCGACGGCTGTTCGCCAGATGGGTCTGTTTCCTAATTTATATTTATATATGTATATATTCCTATTATAGTTATATTAGGAGAATATAAATCCGCGAGAGGAAAGAATTTTTACTAATTAAATCTACAGGACGTAACAATAAACTGAAGCGAGCCAGCAGCGATCTTATCGTAAGACAGACGTCAGCGTCCCCTCTTACATTCCCTGATTTTCTTTTCACGTTGCTTTATATTCATAATTCAGGAAGAAAATAAGTTTGAGAGTTTGGACGATTTCTAGCAATGACGCGACAAAAATAACGAACGGCCACATTAATTTGTCATGATTTATATATTACTTATAATTACATAACCGCCCATATATGCAAATTATAGATAATTATTGCGCGTATGTTTTAATATTGTACAATGGTATATAATAACAACTTAATTTTTTGCAGTAATATTTTTAAGATCTTCGTTGAGGTCGTGAATTTATTTTTTTCTTCATCAATCAGTTTTTTGCAAAAAGTAAAATTTTTTAAATAAAATATAAAATGTTTCTCCTTTCTTCTCTTCGAAGAGTTAATTCAAAATGTGTACTCCATAAAGTCAACTAAAAAAGGTATACTCAGGAGAGTCAATGTACTCCGTGAAAGTGTATTCTGAAAAGTCAATTTAATAGCGTATTCCGAAGAGTCAATTTGAAAGCGTACTCTGAAAAATCAAATTGATATTGTAATCCGAAAAGTCAGTTTATAATAGAATATTTATTTCGATGATTCAGCTAAAGAAAAAATATTTATTATTATATTGAGAGAATAATATTTAATTTATTATTTATACTTATCTTACTTACGCTTACCTTCTTTGAATGAAAAATTTAATTTGTCGACTGATTCAGATTCAGATTTGTTAAAATATCTCTTATGCGCAACTCTTGAACAGGTAGGTAGTAAAATAATTTTCTTTCTTTACGAATTTTATAAACTTTTCACAAACATAAAAATTGAAAGATTCTCAGAGAACAAATAACTTTTCTTGAACATTTAAACCAAAGGAAAATCTTTTCCCATTAATAAAGAATGAATAATTAATATCTCACACAAGAGGAATCTTCATCCTTGAAATAACCGCGTGATTTTGCTTTTAGAAAAGTATAATATTGATGTAACAGTAACAAATGCTACCCAATAACGGTGCAAATCTTAAACGTTTTTGAGAAATGCAGTTTGAAGTTTAGTCTTTTCTGTTAATGTTGTTATAACAGAAGAATTACCAATTTGCTTCAGTAGCGCAGTGGATGAGGCTTTGTGATATGAGCGTAGAGGTTGTTCAAGTGTGTTATTTTTACTATCACAGGGAGAACTATGTAGAATGTATAATAATACGCAGACAAATTCTTTACATAATCATACTTATTTTTTTAGCATGAATAAAAATGATCAATGTTAACGTGATAAGTGTATATCGCAATTGTACGTGTACGCAATTGTACACATACACACACACATACACACGTATACCACTGATGTCAAAACCGAACAATTCGTGAAAATTTTTTATTGATCGCAATTGTACGCAAAGACGAAAGAGAAGTACACGGGTCTCCGCGGGTATCTCGTCATATTAATTATCTATGAGCTGATAAACAGTTGATCTCCGGTATTTACAAGTTACGCTTGTCCGTAGCTTGTTCGGTTTTGATATCATTGGTATCAGTGATGCGAATTTGGTGACAGGCTTGCACGAGGATTCCCCCCCCCCATGCACGCACACAGCCAGCTCGGCCTATCCGTGTGAGCCACGCGATCGGCAATTGTCGACGCGCCGAGCTAGAGAGAGAGAGAGAGAGAGAGAGAGAGAGAGAGAGAGAGAGAGAGAGAGAGAGAGAGAATATCATTTCCTTCTTGTCGCTCTCGTTCTCGCTCAGCGAACGAGCCTAATTCTTTCTTGCCCATAATCTGAATCGCAGGCGCAACTGTCTCTCTCTCCTTTCCTCTCTATGACAATATTGAAAAGTTTTGTTTACTCGGCGCACGGAAATTATTATAAATAATACTTTATTATTAATAATATTATTTGTAATATATATTATTTGTAATATTATTATTTGTAATTTTATTTGTAATTGTATAATAATGTTACAAATAATACAGATTTTTACAAATTTTATTTGTAAAAATTTATATCATTTGTAATATTATTTATAATAGTATTGATAATATTCGGCGCCAAGAAAATGAAATATATTTTATTAATTATTTTGCGGAGTCGGGCAGGTTCACAGGTTTGATTATTGAATTGTTTAATAATATTTTAAGAATAATTTTAAGTTATACAAGGATGTAGTATAAAATATAAAAGAATATTGTAACAGAATCAAGAAATACGAAATGAAACCTCTCTGCTTTTATTACAATATCCTGTAAGTTAATAAATATTTTTCATACAGTATTTAATAATCTCCAAAAACCATTACATCCGTGAAATTTTCTATCTGCGCGAAAAAAATTCATAAAATATATTTGTTTCGTCACTCTAAATGAGAAAATTCTCAGAATAATGTTATAGTTGTTCAGTGCACTACTCAATAAAAATATAATAATACTATGTTTCTCCCCCGTGGACGCTACCTTGTCGTGGTGGGGGAGCTTGCATGTCCTGATGACGTACAGGGCTATACCAGGGGTTTCGACCCCTGGCAGGTTCTACCATGCCGGGGTGGCCTGTACGGAGGGACCAGACCCCTCTCTACCAAGGTAAAGGGCGGGTCCCCTCTCTACCAAGGTAAAGAGGGAGCCCGCCCCCCCAATGACACTTGGGGGCATGGGAGGGAACCCTTACGGGGAAAAATGGGGGGAGGGACGTAGCCGAGAGGGGGGCTACGGCATCGAGGAGGAGGACCGGGGTTCCGGTTGTCCTTTCCGATGTCATTCTCTCCAAAGGATTCCTATCGCAGGCGCCAATAAGGTCGCTCAAATCCTGGCACCGAGGACCGTCCGGACCTCGACGTCTAGGACGGCGAGCGACGCGAGCGAAGCGGCCAGAGTTTCGGCATCGGGGATGACTGGGATGGTTAGGTCCAACCGTGCCTCGATCTTAAGGACCTCACGGGCAGCGACAGCGAAGGCAGCAAACACCAGCAGCGGCTGCGGCGCCGACGTTGAGGAAGGAGGGAGCCGCCAAGACCAGAGGCGTCAAAAAGAGGACGAGGGAGGGAACCACCACTACCAGTAGCGGTGGTTCGGCGATAATGGAGGTAACCACCCCCTCCCTGATACCTGCCTCTAAGAATGAGTGGGGAGAGGGGTTCCCTCCGAGTAGGTGCCGTCTTACGACAACTTCCCGGAGGAGACTCCCCCAGTGCAGAGACCGGGGGGGAGGCGAAAGAGGCCCTGGAAAGAGCTGCCTTGGCCACTACGGCCCCTTCTGGCCGCGTCGGGGAGGGGCTTGACAACCTGAGGGTTGTGGCGGCTCGCCTCGACGTGGAGAGAAGGGGTAGCCGTGTGTCCGAGGCGGCGGGAGCCTCGAAGCCGACCCCGGCTCCTGGACGAAAGGAGGAAACCGCTTCGGTAAGGACTCAGGTCCCGCCAACACCAGCGGAACCGGAGAAGGGTAAGGGAAAGAAAGAGAGGGCGAAAAGGAAGAAGAGGAGGCAGGTACGAAGGTGAGAGGAACAGCGAAGGGCCCAGAGTGACGGAGGTAAGGGTCCTGTTCCAGGTTCCCAAGGGAGTGGAGTTGCTCAGAGGAAGGAGGAGCCGGGTATGGGAATCCCGGCTAAACAATTGGAGGAGTGGGGACGCTACCCCCTGAAAAGAAGGCTATGGAATTCCCTCAGTGGACAGGTGCCGACTAAGAAGGAGGAAACATGGGCACAGGTCATCAGGAGGGGGAAGCGGAAGCCGCAAGAGGAGGAGAAGAAGGCGAAGGAAGGAGCCTCTAATCCTCCAAAGGCAGTACCTGGGAGGAGGGCGCAAAGGGCGAGACAGAGTAAGCCGAAGTCGCCGAGGTCGGCGGCCGTCACCGTTGTGTGCCCGACTGGTCGTTACCAGGAGTTCATGGTTGAGGCCAGGCACCGGATAAGACCAATGGACCTGGGGATTGAGGTGTTCCTAAGGGTCCGCAAAGCCCTCAGTGGCGCCATGCTGGTCGAGGTGTCTGGCCTCAAAGCAGGGCCTTCTGCCGACCGGCTTGCGGACGAACTCCGCAAGCTGACGGCGGAAAAGAGCCCCGGTTTTCGGGTCCAGAGACCGAGGAAGTTCGCAGCGTTGCGAATCTCCGGCCTGGACGCGACAACCGGGGCCGACGAGGTGGCGGCCGCCATAGCCCTTGCTGGGGGATGCACTCCCGCGGAAGTATCCGCGGGAGAGATGAGCGTCTTCCAGAGGGGCACAGGGGCGGTAGTGGTGCGGTGTCTGCTGGCAGCGACTGCGAAGGTCGCTGCCGCGGAGCGGGTCCCGATGGGGTGGACCTGCGCCGGGGTGACGGCTCTGCCCGCCCGCGCACTTCTGTGCTACGGCTGCTTAAAGCGGGGGCACGTGCGCGAGCGGTGCACGAGCGCCGTCGACCGCAGCGGTCTCTGTTACCGTTGCGGTAACCCCGGCCACCGCGCCAAAGAATATCAAGCGGCGGCAAGGTGCCCTGTCTGCACCGAAGCGGGCAGGCCTTCTAATCATAAGATCGGAGGGCCTGCCTGCAAGCCCTCTCCCAAGAAGAGAAGGAGGGGAGGAAGGAGGAGAAACAGGCCGGGAAGAGAAGAGTCGAAACGGGGGAGGCCCGAATCCCCACGGAGATTCCCCCGGACAGCGTGTTACAGGTGGGAGGTGTCGGTCCCGGCACCTGCCCAACGAGGAACCCTGCGGAGGAGATGGCCCGATCACCGACGAGGGACCTGGAGGATGATGAAGTGGCCTCCATTATTGGCGGTCATTATGTCGCAGGAATGGTGGAGGAGCTTGGATGGAGTCCTTCTCCCGAACTAACCGAACCGATGGAGGTGACATCCTTGTCGAGGAGGAAAAGACAGGGGACAGAGGAGCCGGACCTGGGAGAAGGGGACCAACGAAGGGAAGACGAGACGGAAGAGGACCCCAACCCCAGGAGAAGGGATAAGGTGAGGAGGGTGGACCCTGAGGGGAAGCCCCTAACGACCGCAGGAGGGGAGTCGGAGGGAGTGCCACCCCCGACTCCCCAGGTACACGAACCCCCCATACTCCCGAGGGGAGGGGGACGTCGAGGTAAAGTCTCCCCATGTTTCCGCGCAGACAGAGGAACCCACGAATGAGGCCATCAAGACCAAGGCCGATACCCCCACCGGGGACACCGAAGCAGCACAGCCGACGGAGGTCTCCCAAGAGGGGATGGATGTAGGTAGCCCGGAGAATGCGACGAAGGCCTAGTCTTCGCGCTGCTCCGGGTCCTACAGGCCAACCTCGGCACCGGCACCCGAGCCCAGGACCTGTGGTTACACAGGAGCCTGGAGCTGCGTGCCGGGCTGGGGGTCGCCACCGAGCCGTACTTCGTGCCGGTAAACAGCGCGAGCTGATTCGGCAGTAGTGATGGCTCGGTGGCCATGGTGGCAAACCAGGGCCCGCGGCGGGGACACCTCCCTGCGAGCTCAAGGAGAAGGGGTCCTCGTTCGTGGCAGTCGACTCATGTGGTGTATGACAGGAAGCGGGAGCTCCTGCGTACAGGAGGGTGGATGTATCGCTCGCCGGGGCCATAAGAGCCATGAAGCACCAGACTCGACAGGTCCTCCTCCAGAGATGGCAAATTCCTGGCCAATGCCAGGTGCGGGAGGAGGACCGTCGAGGCCGTCCGGCCCTTCCTGCACGAGTGGGTAGGAAGGGCCCATGGGACCCTGACATTCAGGATGGCACAGGTATTCACCGGGCATGGGTGCTTTGGTGAGTACCTGTGCCGAATAGGGAAAGAGCGCACAACGGCCTGCCACCATTGTGGGCATGACCATGACTCCGCGCAACGTACGCTCCAGGATTGCCCCGCCTGGAGCATTGAGTGCGGAGTCATGGTCAACGATATAGGGAATGATCTTTCACTCTCCAGCATTATTGGGGCAGTGCTGGAGAGTGAGAAGAAATGGAAGGCGTTCTCCTCCTTCTGCGAAACGGTGATATCGCAGAAGGAGGAGGCAGAAGAAGGACGCAGGAGGGCAGAAGGCAGAGGGAGAAAGCGGAGGAGGCGAGAAAGACACCGCCAGTGGAGAGGAGACAGGAGTAGGAGTAGGGAGGGGGATGCGGACTCCTCCTCCTCCGAGGAGATTAGGAGGATGGTGGGTCCACCACCACCTCCACCACCCCCTCCCCCCTCCCCCTCCTGCTCCTCCTCCAAGAGGAGAGGAGGAAGGACCCGGAGGAAGAGGGGTGCCTCCAGCGGGGGGCATGTGAGAGACCGGGGAATGCCGGTCGTTGTTTTACAGCGGCTTCCCCCTATAATACTGACGGCAGCATTGCTGCTGCTTGCCCCCCCGGCAGTAGTGGCAGCGGCAACGGTGTCATCGTTGCCCCCCCTGCCCCCCCTGTGATGGTGACAGCGACGGGAGATAGGGCGGATTGGAGGGCGCGGCTTCGATCCAGGCCCTCCACCAGTAATCCACCGGCTTCCCTTAAAAAGGGAGTCGGATAGGAATAGGGAGGGGGGAGAGGGTGTCGATGGTGATTTATCATCATCGAAGAAAACACCCCTCCCCCCTGACCGTAGATCCGACACAAAGAAGTCGGATATACGGGAGAGGGGTCATTAGGACCCCCCACCCCATTCCTCTGCGGAGGTGGGGTGAGCCCGGCGGCTAGGGCAGCTTTCCCCCCGTAACCGCCGGGCGGGAGGGCGGGGCACCGGGCGGGGACTTCTGGTACCCCAACCAACCCTCCCAACGTAGGGTGGCTGGCTGATACGGTGGGTCAGTCAGCCACACAACATGTACTGGCGGCGCCTCATCTGGTCAGGAACGGTGGTCGAAGCGGGCCTTGGCCGGCTTCCCCCTTCCTGACCGTAGAGATGAGGCGTGAGGGGCGGGAAAGGGTAGCGGTGATCGAAGCGAACCTTCGGGTTGGCTTCCCCCCTCCCTCCTGCCCCTCAGGGACAAAAGGCGTAAGCCTGGACTCGGGGCCTCGATAAGCAGTTACGCGGCTCCGGGACCCCGAAGCCAGTCCCTTCGCAGCGCCCGGGGAGGTTTTAGTCGGTAGGAGTCCGGCATAATCCTGGCCCTTCCCCGAGGGTCAGGGTATCCATGATGGATTTTCTGCTCGTCAAAAAGAAAAAAAAAAGTCGACTCATGTAGGTCCATCACGGTGGTAGGGGTTTACCTCCATCACCGACGAAACAGACGCGGTCTAGGAGACCTCACCCTTATTAAGGGGATCCTTGACGGGATCGGGGAAGTAGTGAGAAGGTGCCACCCCCGACCCGTCGTCATCGCCGGGGACTTCAACGCCCACTCGGAAGGGTGGGTTGCAGTCCCCGGCAGAAGGACCCCAGGGGCGAGGCAATGATCGAATGTAGCGGGATTTGACCTCTCGTTAATGAACGAGGGGTCGGCCAGCACCTGTGTGCGGCCGGGGGGGAGTCGGTTATTGGTTTGACCTGGGCTACCCCCTCGGCCGCCCGGTTGTTCCCGGAGTGGAAGGTGGAGGTGGAGGGCGAAACACTGTCCGATCATCGGCACATTGTGTGGGCCCTCCGCCTCCCCAGACCTCCACGAGTGCGGGCCCCCCGCTGCCCCGGGGAGGGGGCTTTCTTCTCCCCAGGAGATGGGCTCTCAGTCGACTGGACGTGGATAGGTTCAAGGCGGCCGTCCTCGTGGCCACCTGGCACTTCGAGAAAGAGCCGGGTGAGTGAGTCCTCAGCCCCCTGGAGGGGGCTGAGGAATTAGAGGGTATCGTGGCGTCGGTGTGCGACGCTGCGATGCCCCAAGCCCACCCTCGCCGTCGTCGGGTCGCCCACTGGTGGACGAAGGAGATAGCGGAACTCCGAGACTCCTCCGTCCAGGCCAGACGGTACTATTACCGGGCCCGACGAAGAGGCGGGGATGTCGCGAGAGCGAAGGAGGTCTACCTGATAGCCAGAGAAGCGCTCCGAGTCGTCATCGCCGAGGCTAAGCGAGCAGCCTGTGAGCAATTGACGAGCTCCCTGGACAACGATCCGTGGGGGCGCCCGTACAAGAGAGCGATGGGCAAGATCCCTTAGGCGCCCCCGCCAACGGAAACATTGGACAGTCAGGCCCTCGAAGGACTCCTCGACACCCTCTTCCTGAGGGTAGAGGGGGGCCCCCCCAGGATTTCTACCCCAGAAATGGGGGAGGGAAACTGGGAGGAGGGCCTAGCTGTGGGACCGGAGTAGCTCGTCAAGGCCAGGAGAAAGCTCGGTGGTAAGGGGAAAGCCCCTGGCCCTGATGGAATTCCTGGCCGAGCCTGGGCTCTCGCCCTCGGCGATGAGAACCTGTCCGCGGCCTTACGCGGGGTATTAAGCGCGTGCCTCAAGGAGGAGGGCCAAGCCACCCGGGAGCGCGTCGGCTTACAGGCCGATATGCCTGCTGGATGAGGCGGGCAAGATGCTCGAACGCATCATTGCCGATCGCCTCGTCCAGCACCTGTCCTCGGAGCGGCCGAACCTCCACGACCGTCAATACGGATTCAGGCCCGGAAGGTCTACGCTGGACGCAGTCCAGTCCGAGATCTGACCGAGACAGTCGTGGAGAGGGGGAGCGGGGTGTTGTTGGCGGTGTCCTTAGACTTCAAGAATGCCTTCAACACCCTGTCCTGGCCGGAGATCGGACAGGCCCTCGAGCATCACGGGGTGCCCGTCTATCTCCGGCGCATCCTGGCGGCATACCTCGAGGACAGGGACCTCGCTTTCCCGAAGGAGGACGGAGTCCAAGGCCGACGCGCGATGGAGCGCTGTGTTCCGCAGGGGTCGGTTCTCGGCCTCTTGCTGTGGAACATCGCGTTCGACCGGGTGCTACGGGTACTCCGCTCTCCCTGGGCTGCCACGTTGTCTACTACGCAGACGACACCTTAGAGGCGGCCGAGGGGAAGAGCTGGGGGGAGGCCCGCCTCTGCGCGGAAACGGCAGTGGCATCGGTAGTGAGAACCATCGGGGACCTGGGTCTCAGGGTGGCGCCCCAGAAGACTGAGGTCGTGTATTTTCACGACGGCAGTCGAGGGGCGCCCCTTGAGACTCGGGTCCTGGTCGATGGCGTCCACATCCGCGTCGGGCCGACGATCAAGTATCTCGGCCTGACGTTGGACAGCCGTTGGGAATTTGGCCCGCATTTTAGGCAACTGACCCCCAGGGTGTGCAGAGCCGGACTGGCTGTGGCCAGCCTCCTGCGCAACCTTGGGGGTCCGGGATGGAGGGTTCGCCGCCTGTATGTGAGTGCCGTGCTATCGATCGCCCTGTACGGAGCGCCGATCTGGGCGCCTCAGCTCCGCGCCTGCCGCAATGGCATACGCCGAATGTGGCAGGCGCTGAGGCCCCTGTACATAAAGGCTATCAGCACAATACGGCACAATATCATACATGGCGACGACCACCCTGGCCAGGTCCCCTCCCGTGGAGCTCCTCACCGAGGAAAGGCGAATCCTTTATTGGAGGGTCAAGGAGCTCTGCGAGGAGGAGGAGTTGACGGCCAGGGATCTGCGAGCCTTGAAGTCCCAGACAGTGGCCCGCACCCTGGAGATGTGGGGGGACATATTGTCCGACCCACGGGGGTACGGGCGCGAGACGGGTTGAGGCTGTCCGCCCCTGCCTGCCAGAGTTGGCGGGCAGGAGGAGATGTGGAATGTCCTACCATCTGGTGCAGGTGCTGACGGGCCATGGGTGCTTCGGCAAGTACCTGCACCAGATAGGGAAGGAGGCTCACCACCAGATGCCACCATTGTCCCGTGCTAATGGACATGGCGCTCCACACCCTGGCTGCTTGTCCGGCCTGGATGGAGAAGCGCTGGGTCCTGGCCGGGGCGATGGGGTGTCAGGAGGGGGACATCTCGCTCCCGTACTTGGTACGAACCATGTGCGGGAGCGAGGAGGCATGGAAAGCGGCGGCTTCCTTCTGCAAGGACGTGATGTCCAAGAAGGAAGCCGCCGAGCGGGAATGCCGACTGGGAACCCGACGCAGAAAGCGCCGGGGTGGTCGGCGTTCCCGGGGGGGGAGGATTAGAAGCGGGCCAGAGGTGGCACTGGCCGAGGAAGAAGAAGGACCTCTGATTGGCAGGGGCCCAAGCCCTCCTCGGCCGCATCGGGCCCGCCTCCGTCCGCGGGGGGGGGGGCGTTAATTCTACGATGTAGAATCCGGATCCTCTACTGCGGCAGACAAGTAAGGAGAGGGGGGAGTGGGACCCCGTTTGGGGACGGGCCCACTCCCCCAAAAACCCTCCCTCCCTGGCTAAAGGGGAGGGAGGGGTAAGGGGTGAGGGCGGATTCCCCCTTACCCTATAGGTGAAACCAGAAGGCCAACCGGTCGGTCTTAGACCGACGGGGACCGTGCCCTGGATTCCCTTTGTGGAACAGGGCGCGGTAACAGGCGGCGAGGGGGTCCGGGAAAGGAGTCCTGGGGCCGGGGTGTCGGAGAGGGAATGCGGGAGTAGTTTCCCTGACTCCCCACATTACCGGTCCGACAGGTAGGCATCCCGCAGGTTTTAGTCGGTAGGAGCCCAACATAACCCCCGACCCCCCAAGGATCGGGGGTATCCATGATGGATTTCCCTTGCGTTACCAAAAAAAAGACAATAATACTGTTTGTATGCGTGAAGAATATTTGTTAACTTACAGGATATTGTAATAAAAGCAAGGAGATTTTATTTCGTACTTCTAAGGCCAAGACTTATTAACGGCTAAAGACATATTCGAATTGATCATGCCTTAATTGGTCGAATCAGTGATCGGTCTTGTCTTAACTGCCAATCCTCATAACTCGGAAAGTACTCGATGAAATGTAATTTTGTTACAGTGTTTTGGAAAGCTCTCGAGATAAGCTATAAGAATATGTAATAAAAAATTGTAGTTTCTATTTAAAGAAAAATTAATGGCCTTGGCCTGATTTTGACAAGGTCACTTCACTCAAGGTCAAGTCCACATTTCCGTCATGTGTCGTCCTTCAAGCCATGCAACTTTCGTTCGAAAAATTTTTTAATGAAATAATCGATAATGGACCATATCACTTTAGTTAGAAAAGTCTGGAAACGGTCAAATACCTCAAAAACGAAACATTTTTAAGAAAAATGTTTCCAACTAAAGTTGTAGGGTGTTAAAAGTTCTATTGAATGATCATATTCGGTTGACCTTGAGTAGAGGAGTCAAGGCGAGGTCAATGCCAACATAATTTTTTTAAATGGAACATCCCATTTTTATCACACATTGGTAAAGGTGACAGTAAGGCGTTTCCAAAACACTGCTTGATGACTTATTTTTGTTGAGAATTGTCCGAGTTATGAGCTTTAGAATTTACGGTGCCTCCAGCATTAGTATTATTCAGGATGTACCGCGTGGAGGTTGCATGGTCGGACTTTACACCTCCCTGTGTGTGTGTGTATATGTGTGTGTGCATGTCAGCAGAGATAAGGACTATGCAGTATTAGTGCGTCAATTTTTAACTGACTACTTTCCCAAACCGATGGATAACAAGATGTGGAGAAATAGAGTGTCTCTCTCTCACTCTCTAGATCACCAGATCTTTCTCCATTGGACTACTTCTTATGGGGATATGTTAAAAACAATGTGTACAGAACGAAACCTGCTAACTTGGCAGATCTTAGGGAACGCATACTGCACCAAGTAAATCTTATTTCACCAAAAATGAGACGAAACGTTTTAAATGAATTTCATCTACGATAAGATTATTGTCAAGCAGCAGACGGGAGACAATTTGAACACTTAATTCAATAAAAACCCGTCTACATACACACGTGCACGCGCGCGCGAGCGCGCGCACACGCATACACAAACACATAGCAGAGAGGGTTTGGAGTCATTAAATACTGCGGTAGTGACGAACCGCGGAGGGACGAACCTTATTTTTGCTGATACATACACACGCATACACACACACACACACACACAGGGGGGGAGTGTAAAGTTCGACCATGCAACGTCCAACCTCCACGCGGTATATCCTGGATAATACTAATATTGGCGGCACCGTAAATTCTAAAGCTCATAACTCAGACAATTCTTAACAAAAATAGGTCATCAAGTAATGTTTTGGAAACGTCTCGCTGTCATCTTTAACAGTGTGTGATAAAAAAATTGAGTATTTCATTTAAAAAAATTATGTTGGCCTTGATCTCACCTTGATCCCTTTACACAAGATCAAACAGATATCATCATTTAATAGAACTTTTAAAACCCTACAACTTTGGTTGGAAAGATTTTTCTCAGAAACGTTCTATTTTCGAGATATCTGACCGTTTTCAGACTTTTCTAATACCCTGTATACATATATGTATAAACAAATTTACTCTGCGTGCTATCCCAACAACTAAAGTATCAATAGCAGGACAGTTGTATAAAGTAATGAATGCCATATTTCATCATGGATCGTGCATTGCAAGCGGTCATTATACAAGTATATGTAGAGAAGGTAAATCTGATTGGATTGAAGCTGATGATACGCAAATAAGAAACACTGGCCCAGAGGCGTTACAAATGTTTGTATTCTTTTCATGGCGAAAATTTAACACGTTTATTAATAGTATCCAATATTTAAAAAAAATATCGTTTTAAAAGTTATTATTATTCAAGAAAAACCTAACAACAAAAAATGTACCTGTTACGTCCTGGAGGAGGAACGCAACTTGACACTTGCTTTCGCAAGCTCCGACGTACTCGCAAGTCTCGTGCAGAAAAGATCAATATTTATTGGCGTGGATGTACGTCGGTGGTCCTTTATTTAAGTCAAGGAACTGAATCCTTTTACCTGGGATAGGACCATTGAGCGACGGTTGAGGGAAGGGAGAATTTTTTGGTTGAGAATAATTATTTGGGAAACGTGATTGGCTTACAATTACAAACAACTTGTTTTATTAGTGATTAGACAGATGTTCACAATGAAATAAAATTTATAAGCTTTTATAATATGTACGTATACATATATGTATTGTTACGTCCTGCAGATTTAATTAGTAAAAATTCTTTCCTCTCGCGGATTTATATTCTCCTAATATAACTATAATAGGAATATATACATATATAAATATAAATTAGGAAACAGACCCATCTGGCGAACAGCCGTCGCGCCAAATGAAAGGCGTTTCGGGAAAATTCCATAACAGGAAACAGTGCCCTGTTGTAAAAATCTACGTCTTCGTTTAAAGTTTATATCTGGGTAGTGTTCGCCAAGTGTGTCCATCGTCCTAGCTATAAAAATTTGAAACTCCGCGCTAACAAACCTTCAGTAAAAGCAACACAGAGCATTCCTGCTCTAAAACTTGAAACTTACATCTTCCCAATCCAAAACCATATGTGCCCCATCAGTCAACCAACAAAGCTTATTTCACTGATAGTTGTAAAATCTGATCTTAGCCTTTGATTTACGGCATTTTGATTTTTCCAGCCGGCCACTTGTATACATTTCTCTATCTCAAGAATCCACCACCTCCACGCTTGTCGCGCCTAATTCATTCAGCCAATCATATATCCATCTAAAACTATGAGACACCCACGCTCCACCCTTTAGCCCTTCTATATTCGTATCTCCAAAAACTAACTGTCTCTTCCACGATGTCTTTTAACTTTGCTAATGGCTGAGACTTTTTCCCACTAAGACCAATTCACCCCTTCCTCAAAGGCCATCTCTCTACCCACCCTGATAGCTTCTGCCTCCGATTATCACTATAAAAACCGCGGTAATCCGCCTCCGCGACACTACTTCTACTTCTACCATACTTCTATTCTGAGAGACAGGAAAAAGAGCAGATTCACATTCACTTAGATTCTAGATTCAAAAGTCAGACCTGTAAAAACGCGTCCTTAGACTCAAATTCGTCTTCGGTTTTGTTTCGGCACTACACATACTCTTACGTCCTCTGTCTTATTTTTTTTGGGGACAAAAATAAAAATTTAGAATCAGTGCTATTGTGCCATAATTGGACAATTGGAAGGGAGTCGCACAACCCATCCCAACCTACAGAGCAGGAGCCGCCTATCAACCGTTATATCTTGTTCATTTCTCGCATCCCAGGAATCACCAGTAAGTTACATTTTCTTTGCTTACTAACTCTTTACTCATATTCCTTCCTTTTTTTTTATTATTTCCTCCTTCTTTCACTTCTCATACACACACATACACACAACATCATTCAAGTAAATTATAATAAACCGCGCCGCATAACTTTCTGTTGTCACTCTTATTTTAATAATAATAAATTTGGTATTAATCTATTTCCATCAGTTAATTTTAAAATCACCCCACCCTTCCAACAGTCAACTCATGGTCCTATCCCCGGTAAAGGGATTCGCGTCCCTGACCGAAAAACGGACCGCTCGTCGTACGTCGGTGCCCGAGTAAAGGGACCCGTCGGGTCCCTGACCCGTCCACTGACACGCGTGTACGAACGAGGTTCGCCTTACTCGCGAACGAAAAGGTTGCGTTCCTCCTCTAGGACTTAACATACCAAAATTTTGGGGGCTCGTCCGGGATGATAAGAGTGACTGTTGAAAAGGGGTATGAATACGCGGTCTAAATCTGATAAAGACGAGGTGGAAAAAACTTTCCGCGGAGCTGTCGAGAATACACCACTTCGTCGTCCTCGCGAGTTAGAATCATCGGAACAACCTCAACATACATCTACACCATTCGTGCCACACAACCAACAAACTACCACTAATACCACTGAAACATTCCTGCTCCTACATCTGACGTCGATACTTCAACTATCCGGAAAATTTTGAGTGATAGCCCACTTTCTCTCAGCGCATTTGGTATAACTCATTCACCTCAAAGAACTAATAAACCCCCGAGTCCTATCGCAGAAGTATCTGTCGAAGAAACTAGTTTTTGCGCTGAACCTACGCGGTATAAATCTTTTGATAATTCCTTATATTCTTTCCGTCTGGTTGTCACAGAAAGTGAAATTGATCCCAGCAGTAAACTTACGGTAAAAGATCTTACGGAACAAAGCAATCATAGAGAACAATCTAATTTAGAACTTATTACAACCACAGAAACCATGAACGATAACGTAGTAACAAATAACTCTTCCGCTACTTTACGATATGCCGTAGAGGCTGTTCCTTTCTTTGATGGTCAAAATCTACCTGTAGAATATTTTATAGAAGGATGCGAATTAGCAAAGTCCATGTTACCGCCCGAAAACGAAAAATATTTGACTAAAATAATTCAAACTAGATTAACTGGCGACGCTCGTCATTCTGTACAAGACCAGGATTTCTCGCGGATTAATCAGTTAACAAATTTTTTGAAACATTTATACGGCTCTTCTAAAAGCTTAATACAATTACAAGTTGAATTAGGACGAAATTACCAACGGGCCGATGAAACGGTACTCACATATGCAAACAGAACGAAAGCAATAGGCAAACGTATATTAGAGGCACACCGAACCACGAATAACGGAGCAATAGATCGCTCTTATAAAACGTCATTAGAAAATGAATTGGTTCACAGTTTCATCAGAGGGCTGAAGCCCGAAATAGAGCAAAGAATTGCCAGAAATTTAAATGTAACCGCAATTGTAGAAGAAGCTTTAAGAATTGAAAAAGAATTACGGGATATTTTCGAAATACGTGGGTTGCAAGGTTTTCAAGTCAATACAGATTTATGTCAAATATGTAAAAAATCCGGTCACACAGCAGATAAATGTAACCTAATATTACAAAATACAACAAAATCCTTGGGGACCGAAATCTTAGTCTGCCAAATTTGCAAAAAACGGGGCCATAGTGCAGATAAATGTAGATTCCGAGAAGCTATCGGACAAAAGCCGGTAAAAATTGTACAAAGCGATTTCGTCTCATGCCAAATATGCTCTAAACCCGGTCATACTGCTCAAAATTGCCGTTCACTTAATAATCAGCAGGTTATATGCCAAAATTGCCAGAGACCTGGTCACGTCTCTAGAGATTGTAGAGGTAATTCCTCTAATTTTACTAATATTATTTGTCAAATGTGCAATAAACCAGGTCACAACGCGAAGAATTGTTATTCAAATCCTAATCGGAATAATATTCCTAATAACGAAGTATGTCAATGGTGCGGGCGACGTGGACATCAAGCATCTCAATGTAGAGAAAGACAAGTTATTAATAGAAATTCTCCGAGAAATAACGTCCAAATTATTTGTCAAATCTGCAATAGAACGGGACATAGTGCTCGTAATTGTCGCGAAAATCGGTCATCGGAAAATACTTCCAATCTACAACACAAGATTTAGCAAATCAATGTAGATATTGCAAGGAAACGGGGCACACAATAGAAAATTGCATTTTGAGAATCGAAAATAATCGTAAGAAACAGGGAAACTTTCAAGGGTCCCCGACGGCGGGCGCGAACCGGGGAGCCGACGGATCGGGGCGCCCAGTGATGACTGCACTAACAGAAAACACAATAATCGAGCTCCAATAATTAGACCGGTAGAAATTAATTTGAATAAAGAAAGCTGCGTGCCTACTGTTCAGTTAAGTTTAAATGGAAATAGTTATTTTGAAACTTTTATGTTAGATACGGGATCGGGACCCAACCTTATTAAAGAAGCTCGCATTTCAGGAACTCCAGACTTAGATTCAACGCATATATTAAAATTAAACGGAATTAATAATTCACCCGTGTACACTATCGGAAAAATTACTAAGATAATTTTGGGAATTCCTGTCGACTTTCATGTAATTTCCGATGATTTTCCTATTCAATCTTGTGGGATATTAGGCAACGACTTTTTTCAACAAACTAAAGCTAAAATTGATTATTCAAAAGGTCACTTAGAAGTCTTAACCACTAAAATTCCTTTTTATTCACAAGAATCTGTAATAATTCCTGCGCACTCTAAAGCATTGTTTTTCGTGCGCATCGGAAATCCGCATATTAAAGAGGGATATTTACCCAAGATAACTATAGGAAAAGGTGTAGAAGTAGAATCAACCGGCTTAATAAAAAATATTGACGGTAAGGCTTACACTAACGTAATTAATTCTTTGGATACTGAGATAGAAATATTAATACCAACTATCAATATACGACCCGCGATTTTAAAGGATAACGAGAAGGATAACGATATTAAAGATGGAAATATTGAGAATAATAGAGATAACGAAAAACCTAAAGATAAAGGGGAACATATTCTTGACCGCGAAGAAAGAGAACCACGAAATGCGGCATCATGCGACGGCCAAGGTACATTTAATTATATACATATTAACTCACCGGAGGAAAATCTCGCAACCCCTGTCGAATCAAGAAATGTTGAAAACAAAAATTTTGAAAAGGGGAATCAGTCTCAACTTCCCCGCCTAGTGACGAAAATTCAGAATAAGAAGCAAGGAGCGACCTTCCATGCTCCTATTAAACAAAAAGAAAAAATTAATCAACAAAAAATGTTCGAATCGACTCTTCTTGTAGGATTAGGCAAAGGCTTAGATAAGATTTCAAGGGAAAATTCCCAATTCTCCTATCCAAACCACGATCCTCCCGACCAAGGGGACAATTTCCAGATTCCTCGTCCAAGGGAGAAAGTGGGTAACCAGGAGGAAAAATCTCTTGAAATATATAATAACTCTAAGGAAAATACTCTAAAAACTAATGAAAGTATATATATTATCGAAGAAGAGTCACACGATAAAATACAATCGCATTATCCAGAATATAATTTCTCAAATGTAACTGAAAAGATATGTACAAAATTTAATGAAACTCAAGAGGGAGTATTTAAGGCTTCCTATGAAAATGTTAAAACTCAAAAAATTAAAAAATGCAATGAGAATTATACAGATAGAAATGAAAATATTATAAATGATGCTAACTGTGTGCCAGTAATTGATCTTTCAATTTTCCCTCGTAACCAGGAATCTTTACAATCTTCCGACCAAAATAATGCAATTGAATTTAAATGTAATCACGCTTCTAATAACAATACGACAGTTCTAGCTCTCCCAGTCTCAACTACAAATGCTGGTAAGCCTGCAGCAGCCGATTTCTTGACGAACGGACGAAACATTGACACGACTCAACGATACGACGGAACAAAACAACAGTGCGATATAGACACTGCCACTTATCTCAATAACAATTTCATTAATTCAAAGTTGCATACAAACGTTCTCCAAATAAATTCAACCGACAACCATGATGACGAACGATTAGACAGACTATTTGACCTAATGGATTTTAACCATTTAAATAAAAACGAAATTAGTAGCATATTGCATTAATACAATCTCATCAAGATTGCTTCTATTTGCCTGGAGAACAACTGACTTCGACGCACGTACTGCAACATCGCATACCGACTATAGACGAATATCCAATTAATACAAAACAATATAGATTTCCTCAAATTCACAAACAAGAAATTGATAAACAAGTACAAGAACTATTAGCCAATAGTATTATTCGGCCTTCTCAATCGCCGTATAATACTCCAATTTGGATTGTACCCAAAAAGGCAGATCAATTGGGCAATAAGCGATGGCGTATGGTATTGGATTTTCGTTTATTAAATGATAAAACTATTGGAGACGCTTATCCGTTACCTAATATAATCGACATCCTAGATCAACTCGGTGGAGCTCAATATTTTTCTGTATTTGATTTAGCTTCAGGATTCCATCAAATTGAAATGGATCCTCGCGATAGACATAAAACCGCGTTTACCACCTTTTGGATATTATGAGTTTAATCGTATGCCTTTCGGTTTAAAAAATGCTCCTGCAACTTTTCAGCGATTAATGGACATCGTTTTATCGGGAATACAAGGACAGGAAGCATTTGTTTACTTGGATGATATTGTAGTATACGCATCATCTCTAGAAGAACACAAACATAAATTCGAAAAATTAATGCAACGACTCAAAGAAGCTAATTTAAAATTACAACCCGATAAATGTCAATTTTTACGCAGAGAAGTAAATTATTTAGGTCATGTGATTAGCAATGGAGGAGTGAAACCGGATCTTAAAAAACTAGAAGCTGTACACAATTTCCAATACCAAAAACACCAAAAAATATTAAACAATTTTTGGGATTAGCGGGGTATTACAGGAGATTTATTCCTGAATTTTCTAAATTATCAAGACCTTTAACACAACTATTAAAAAAGGAAATACCTTTCCAATGGGGATTAGAACAGCAACAATCATTCACAATACTAAAGAACGAATTATGTAAGGAACCTGTGCTGCAATACCCCGATTTCTCAAAATCATTTATTTTAACAACCGACGCATCCGGTTATGCCATAGGCGGAATTCTATCTCAAGGAGTTATTAATAAGGATCGACCTATAGCTTACGCATCTCGTACCCTGAGTGAGAATGAAATAAAATATGATACTTACGAAAAGGAAGCTTTAGCAATAATATATTGTGTTAAGCATTTTAGACCGTATTTATACGGAAGAAAATTTACTCTTGTAACAGATCATAAACCTCTAATGTGGTTTAAGAACGTTCAGGATGCGAACATGCGAATACTTCGATGGAGATTGAAATTATCTGAGTATGATTATGATGTAGTTTATAAGGCCGGGAAAACTAATGTAAATGCGGATGCATTGTCACGGAATCCTATTGACTCACCTTCAAAGGATTGCAAGATGATAAATACAAGAAGCAAATTAAATCCAAATGATCCAAAGGATGCAGAAATTATCCAACGCCTTCTTGAAGAAGACAGCGACATTGAAGAATCACACGAAGAAGACGGTCACGAAGGACATCTCACAAATGATCACCCACATATCGAGGAATCAACCGAGGAGAACGTTCGCGACACGCATCCTTCCGACGACCGCGCACTGACTGTGGACTCTCTCGAGAATATTTCGCCACTGACCGACGGAGAAACAATGGAATTACCAAAAACACAAACAGTGGAGGCCTTGGTCCATATGCCTGGACCTACGAATACTGAATGCAGGGATTCTGCACAGGGACCTACCGAAGCCTCTCGGGCTATTATGACCCGAAGTCGAGCGAAACAGCTGACCCAAACAGCCGAACCATATGAAGAGGTCGTAAAACCGAAGAAACAAAACCTACCGCCGAAACCTCTACCTGAGGACACGGACGAAGAAGACAATGACTGCGAACCACTTGCAACAATTAATACGAAATCACAAAGCAAAGAAAGCAATTTGATAGACTCCAGAGATTTACATTTCCTACGCAAAGATAATTTGCTATATTTTACAGATATTTCAGGGAATCCTGTGGATGATGGAGGAAATAAATTATTCGAAAGACAAGAAATGCCGAAAGTTACAAATCTATCAATAAGCATCGCAAAATTTATAAAAAGAAACAAGAGGTATCACATTATATTACCGATTAGCGAAGATCAGAAGGAAGGCCCAACTATGATATTAAAAAATATAACACAAGCAATAATCAATTTGCGACAGACTGCTGAGAGTATGAATCTCGCAAGTATAAGTGTAGCCAAGAGGATATATTCTGAATGTACCATGGAACGATATCAAAACTAAATTTCAGACAGGATTCTTGGATTCAGCCATACGAATAATTATTTGCAAAGGCTTGATCAAATATCCACCAGGAGATATACGCGAAGCAATACTTCAGGAAATGCATTGCACTCCAGTAGGAGGTCACAGAGGAGTAACTAAAACATACAACAGAATTCGTCAGAATTATTATTGGGAAAATCTGAAATCAGATGTCCGACGTCATATTCGACAATGTCTGCAATGCCAGTTAAAGAAATTGGTCCGAGTAAAAACTAAACAACCTATGGTAATAACGGATACTCCAGGATGGACATTCGATAAAATTGCCATGGATATAGTAGGACCATTACCACGTACTAAAAATGGTAACGAATATATTCTTACAATGCAAGATCAACTAAGTAAATTCAGCTTAGCCGTACCATTACCGGATCAAACTGCTGCAACAATAGCCGATAAATTTGTGAAGAGATTTATCGCTATTTTTGGACCACCTAAAGCTGTGCTCACCGACCAAGGAAGAAATTTCATCAGCGATCTAATAAGGAAAGTAGCAAAATACTACAGAATACGAAGGTTTCGTACAACTGCCTTCCATCCACAATCAAATGGTTCCTTGGAAAGATCTCACCACGCACTAGGAGAATATTTGAAACAATACGCAACCAATGAAAAGGAATGGGATGAATGAGTAGACTTAGCGATACAAAATTACAATACTTGCATACATGAAGGCACTAAACACACACCATACGAATTAGTTTTCGGTAGACCCGCGAGAATGCCGTCAAACGAACCATTACTCGAAGACGACAAAATAAAAACATATGATGATTACTTGATACAACTATTTACTCGATTACACAAAATGCAATTACAACAAATGACAATTTGACTGACGCTAAAGTAAAATCTAAGGGCTATTACGATAAAAAAATTAATCCTCAGACTTTTAAACCGGGAGATTATGTCTTCTTATTAAAGGGACCTAAACCCGGAAAATTCGGAGATCAATACACTGGGCCACACGAAGTACTAGAAATAATAAACAGAAATAATGTCAGAATCAAATTGCAAAAGAACAGCCGTATCGTTCATCCTAATAGACTTCGGATATCTTACATCATTCCAGTAAACAAGAATAAAGTTTAATGATTAGGATAATCACAATTTCAGATGCATCGTGGGATCATTCTGCTTATTCTCACCTTATATCTTCCCGCTATCAAGGGAATAATCGGATATGATTGCGGTTCAGCTTCATCCAACATAACCACCGTATCGCTTCTCACTATCGAAGAATGCGACATACCGCCACAGAAGGTCAACTCCACCAAATTAAAATTGCAATTATTGCAAGCCAACGATTTCCATTCTGTAATGGTAAGACAATGCAAGGTGGAAATAGATCGTATTGTAAGAAGATGTGGAATGCACTCTCATACTATGGACGTAGCAAATGGCAAATACGCATATATTCAGGAAACGTCTCGTCAAGAATGCTTACGTATGCACTGGCATAGCACAGCTAGACTAGGAACCACATATATATCAGGACTAAAAATTAATTAAACTATAAGTAGCCAGTAACTTTGGCGGGAAAAGTTGAAAATGACGGTACATGTTATGGAAGCGCTTTCACCGACGATTACGGAAGCTGGACAAGCGTTGCAGTATTAGCGAATGTAAAGATTACATTACAAGAATACAGTGCAACGGTAAAACTTAACGCCAATCAAGTGGTGCTCAGATCAGGGGTTTATTGCGAATTAAAAGCCGCACATTGCGTCGATATCGAAGGAGGAAATACTTATTGGGACACCATACCAGATGATTCATGCAAAGGAGCAGTTATGGAGTTTTATTCGACGGATACGCTATCAAAATGCAAGACAGCACTGACGCCGGATCCCAAACGGTATATTCTATTACTACACAGGATACTACCTTCGCTCTAGCAAGTAGAGGCGAGGTAAAGGCCGCGGTTACCCCTTAGTAAAAACGGAGCACCCGAAACTGTTTATCTTTGAAACCTTCACTGACCTGAGTATCTTCAAAAAGATACACAACCCGGCAAACACAGATATCTTTACATATATGAACTCCAAATTCGTGTATGTAGAAAAACATTTCCGAGCACAATTAAATCAGCTTTACAGGAATATGTTATATCAGCAATGCTATCTCGAGCAGAAAATGCTACAGAACGCACTGGCGATAGCAATCAATCTCCAGATATATTTGCATATCATTCATGAAAGCATCAGGTTATACTTCGATATTAGCCGGAGAAGTAATACACATCATTAAATGTGTACCAGTGGAAGTTCAAGTAGCTCGAACGCCCAACTGCTATACTCAACTTCCGGTAATAAGAGAAAATGAAACATATTATTTAGCACCACAAACTCACTTACTGCTTCGCCAAGGAACACAGGTCAACTGCAACCCCTTGCACCTGTGATGTACCAATTAGGAGAAGATTGGTACAAAATGATGCCAAATCCGATAAAATCCATTCCGCCAACAACTTTGAAACCTATGACTAAACCAGAATGGAAATACACCAGTCCTGGAGCACTGGCCACCAGCGGCATTTACAGCCAATCGGATCTCGACGAATTCAAAGATCACATCTTATTCCCAGCAGAACGACCTGCCGTTCTCAATACAATGGCTCGAGCAATGATGGGCCACAGCGCTACGATCCATGGAGGATCATTTACAAACCTTCTAGACGAAGCTTCATTAGAAAAACTAGCCACTTCAACTTGGAACAAAATCTGGGGACGATTTTTGATTTTCGGCAACATTAGTGCTGGAATAATGGGAATCTTCCTTATTTTTTCGGTTTATTAAACTATTACTGGACACCATTTTACATGGTTTAGCACTACACTCAATATATGGGTGTTCCTGTTATTTAATAGGAGCTCTCTGGGACTCTCTTACACAATTATTAATTCTAATCGGCGGGAAGAAGACCACCAAAATCAATAAAGATTTCACCGAGTTACAAGAACTCAATGGTGGATCTAGTAATCCTCCTATTACCACCGAACCACATCCTACCACTAGCACTGGATATCATAGTCTTCGTCCTTCACTCCCTCAAAAGGAGACTACTACTTACTCTCTCACTCTCAAACCATAAAGGTCAATCGTTGCAAGCCTCATTATTTCTTTTTCACTGTTATCAATTTAGCAGAAATGGCAATAGAACATATCAACACGGAGAAATTGTGCCGTGGGCGACTTCCAGTATATGTCACCCACGTGGAATCTCCCACACTCTTCTGGGTACAACTCCAGTTCAACCGGGAAGAAGTCTCGGAATTACAAGCCGAGATCAAATGGAAGATGGAACGACACGCGAAGAAGTACCACATGTTTCCGCACGCAGTCAAAACTGGACTCGTCGTGGCAGTAAAAGATTGCGGCGAGTGGTATCGCGGAACCATTACCCATGTCGGTGGTTCTACTGCCGTAATCACCCTGGGTGATTGGGGACGCATCATTAAAAAACCAATTACACAATTGTACAACCTACCGCAACGATACCACTTAACGGCATGGCAGGCTATAGGCTGTGGACTACACGGGGTTAGATCCGTAGAATCGGCGGCCCGCTGGCCTAAAAAGACAATAGAGATTACCAAACTACTTGCCGAAAACGAAATAGGTTACATGGTGATCAAGCGACCTGTAGAGAAAACAGGGGCAGACATTGACCTCTATTTAGAACGGCCCGGACAAATAGGACTCGCGGACTTGAAAAGGGACCTAATAGCGATAAACCTCGCTATAGAAACAAACAAAAATTACAGGCCATTTCCCTCAATATAAGGAATATATACTTTTATAATAACACCTATTATATACTTTCATATATATATACTTTCTTTTATATATCCTTTTTTTTTATATATTCATATATATATATTTTTATATACTCTTATATGCTTATATACTTTTATACTTTTATATACTCACACACTTTACATACTTTTATGCTTTTATACACTAACACATATTCTTACATGTTACATATATACTGTATTACGTACCACATGCATTTATACTATATATCGTATTATACATCATACACAAAAAAAAATATATATATATATATAATTTTAATAAATATATATATAAATAAAAATTTTGTAATAAAAATAATAAAAAAAAAGAGAGAAAAGAAAATA